>NC_049204.1:61300381-61527881 GCF_013347855.1 Anguilla anguilla
ATCGAAAGCACAACAGTAACAGCGGAATTATTCTTGCCTCTTTTGGCCAATCCGAGATACAATAAGAACCCCAATAAAATGTGCGCCATAGCTCAGGAGGTAAGAGCGGTTGTCTGGCAGTCGGAGGGTTGCTGGTTCGATCCCCTGCCCTGGGCGTGTCGAAGTGCCCCTGAGCAGGACACCTAACCCCTGATTTCTCCCAACGAGCTGATTGGTACCTTGCATGGCAGCCTGTGTGTGTGAATGGGTGAATGAGAGGCATCAATCGGCCGTTCTACATTGGGGTGGGAATTGGACAGGCTCAGTCCCACGCTGGGTGCCAAATTTATACTTTTAAAAATGTAATAAAAAATTAAAATAAAATTTAAAAATGTATGGCTTGGTTGCGCCGGGGACCCAACGGCTCGTGCCAGAGACCCATTTAAACATGTCAGCTGTGTCCTTTACTTGCTCAATATGAAGCACACAGGGGCCTGATACTGCTACATACCGCTCAATTAAAAATAAATAAATAATTTTTTTTTTAAAATATGTTTTTAAAATCCATGACTTTTTCAAGCCTGGGAGCCCAATAAAATTGGCAATGTCCTCTTGCAGCCAAACACAGACATGCCAAAAAAAAAAACAAAGACAAAAAAATGAATAAAAGCTAAATAGGATGTGGAAAACCTCTCTCTCTCTCACTTGCGGGCCTCTGATAATAATGTATTTGGATGTCTTTTTTTTGTTCTCATTTATACAGAAGTACACGCTCTGCATTATGTTTTTAATAGGAACAGCAAATAGAGTCTGGAGAAGTAATGAAGTGGTTTCCGTGGGGACGGCCGCCACTGTCTCTGCTCTCTGTGGACCGTGACAAAGGGGAGAAGACTTTTAACTCAGGCTGGTCTTTTGTGGTTAACATGCAGGGGGGAAAAAAGCCATTTTATTTCTTTCTTTCTTTCTTTCTTTTTCTCTTACAGTCGAGGCCATTAAGCAGTAGGCACTTAAAAACACACCGCTGCATGTTCCAGCCTGTAGCAAGAGCACAATTCTAAGAGGTTGTCCTAAAATTAGCTGTATTACGTTCTGAAGTCCTTGTACACGTTTACTGAACATACGAAAACATGTCACCAAAAGTACACAAGTGCTTAGAGTTCAGGGTAGAGACAGGGCGTGACTTTCCACCGCACAATGCACAACAAATATGTATAATGTATAGTACAGGCCATAATTATTAGAGCAATTATTAGAGTTCTACTTAAAACTTAGAATAGCCTTCTTTGGCTTTGGGCGCTGAACATGCTGTCGTTTCACGAGGAACAGTGTCTAAGACGATGTAGTTGTGTAGGGACTGAGTGAAAGGCTTCATCAACCAGGGATTACTGCGGTGGAAAGCACATACTTCTTTACTGAGATGTCTGTAGATTGGTTAGAGGTAAAGTAAAAGGAAAAACAGACACAGCTACTCTGAATCAGGTGAATTCAAGTTCAATCTAAGGTCTGGACAGGCAGTTTAATCAACAACAGACTGCCAAGAGCTGCATAATACTAGCTATGGGAAGTGTGGAGGGATTGATGCTATGGTTGGTGTTACATTTATTTTGGATGTTATCTGTATAATATAATTTATAAATGATTAAAATTGTTCCCCTATGTATACAGAGCTGTTTAGCTGCATGTTGTATAATATTTAATCTTTATCAAACTGTAAACAATTAGTGGCTTCTCTTTCCTGACAAGAGAAAATACAACATGAATCTGCACAGAATGTCCAAACACTTTACTGTCGATTGTTTTATCTGCTAAAGGTCAAAAGTCATGTTGATGCCCCTCTGACAGAGACAGTTTTAGCAGAGACTGCAACAATTAGCAAATCTTAAATTCATTGTGAACGGACAGGCTATGTATTATGTATTATGCGTAGTTCAGTTACAAAGGAGTGCTCAGCCTGTTACCGACTGAAAAATAAAATGATGGAAGTCAGTTGGGAACTTCATTTAGGGCACTATTTAAACCCTGATAACAATGATTAGAAATCTTTTATTCCCATTTTGTTCTTCTTTATGAATGAAACAAAACGTGTCTGCTTCGCTGTATGGTGAATCGTGAGGTGTGACAACTAATATTTATCCAGCTAAAAAGGCGGTTTTGACACGATGTTCCACATTTCGTGCCGAAGAATTTTTATTTATTTTTACGACTGAAGACCACAACACATGACATATCATTTCATCCAGTTAGGCCCTTAGCCACAAAGTGCAACAGAAGTCATTAAATGCTATGCTAGCGCTTCAACATTGACGTTATTAAATTAATATGAGCACATTATATCCACACAATCATCAATACCCTAAAAAATGATACTTCTAATTTGGAGCAGGTGAATGCGATTGAGAGTGTGTTTGTGATTGTGATTCTAGATGTGTTTATGATCATAATTGCCAATATGTTCACGATTGTGAGTGTGTTTGACTGCGATTACGAACGTGAATGTAAATGCGTTTTTTTTGTTTGCTAATGTGTTTTGTACCCTTCTTGCTTGCAGAAGAGTGCTTTTCATAAATTATCGATATGTTGCTTTTTCTATGTAGGAGTGGAGGGACAGGGGCCAGTACAGGGTGGTGATTTTTACAATCAGAGTCTGCTTTTAGCTATCCCCTGCCTGTGGAAAATTACTGGGGCAAACCTGCTGATAGAGACAAGAAGAGCAGCAACAAGGCCTTTCAAGTGGTTTAAAAAAAAAGAAAGAAAAAGAAAAAATGAAGGAAATATTCAAATGTTGCTTTCAAGCCTGCTGCTCAAAATCATTCCAGAAAATTCCAGAGTATTCCATGGCAATCACAAGCTTTCCCCTCCTTTGTTCTGGCTCTTCTGCGAAGCAACAAATCATAGCAGCTCTAAATTTTCAACCTGAAGAGCTTTTATAATCAACATGGAAGGCACCATTTCAAATATGTCTATGTGAAAATGCTCATTCGCATGCATGGATTTTGTATATCGGTTGGTCTCTGTTTTCTGTGTTATGTTCCTCTGTGATACCTGCGATTATCTTATAAAAAATGTAATAATTTATGAAGAACATTTTGCAGAGACTTTATCGCAAAATTGTGATTGCATGCATTGCATGGTGGCATTATGACATTGATCATGACATCATATGTTGTTATATCTCGCTTTGATAGGTGTTATGAAATACCCACAAACTTTATCTCATGCTGCCAAAACAAATTTTAAGGTGCCAACAAAGCTTAAACCTACATCAAGGGTTAGGTCCAAGCTTTGCCAAACCCGATGAAGACAGCCGCATTTGTAATATAGCGAAAGTTTATTCCTTCTTTCTCCTCATTAATCCACTGAAGAGTACGTTTTCTTGGAATGTTTTTTTTTTATTCAATATTCTAAGTCCGTGTTCTAGAACTCCACTGCTTTCAATTACCAGCAGTGATTGTTACAGTACACCAGCATAAGAACATTTAGTTGAGGCCATTCTAATGATGTATTTGTGACCTTACATCTTAAAGGGTTAAATCCTACCTCGTACCCCAGTCCCGAGAGCTTGGCCAGATTGGCACTCACCACTCGTCTGTGTACTGTAACCCGTGTTATGTCGTGCTTATGACAGGGTTATGAAGGTTTCGTGACGCGCAGTTCCAGTGAAATGTTAGCATGTGCCCATACTGAGCGAGGTATGCTAATTAGCGCTAGAATCGCTGCTTCAGAGCTTCAGACCCACAATCCTTTGGGCCTAAACAGCATGCTAATGGATGCTGGAGTGAGACAATGCAAGGTGTGATTAAACATTTGGCAGGCTAAATGCGTCGGTGTGTGTCTTTTTTTTGTTTTTTTTGTGAAGGTTATACTTGGATAAACTATATTTTCAGTGTGTCTAATCAGGCTAATGAAGAGGAGAACGAGAGGAGGGAGAAAATGAGCTGCAATTTGTCCCCATTAAAGTTTTTTTTAAATTTTATTTATTTATTTATTTATTTTTTTTAAACACAGCACCTGCAAGGTAAATGAGCACTCTAATGAGATTGCACTTGAAGATGTGGATTTTAGCGGGGAAAGCTAAATATGTTCACGCTGCGAGAAAAAAAAAAAACACCTTTTTTTAAAAAAACAAAAAACGAAACAACAACAAGCAGACGAGTATGGCGGTTAAGGAACTGGGTTTAACTCAAGGGCTGCAGGTTCAATTCCCGGAATTCCGGGCACAGCAGGACACTGAAGCCGTTTTTACCCTGAGCAAGGTACTTCACCCGCATTGCACTGGCACATATACGCATACCCCGCTGTATAAACAGACACGGTGTGAAACATGCGTAAGCTGTGTAAGTGGCTCTGGGCTAGATCGGTGTGCTAAAAGCTCGCGCTGTAATGTCGTGTAATGGAAGGATTGCAGGCCTCCTCAGGCTCAGCGCCAGCCCCAGGTCTTCCTGTTACCGCCAAGTCCGCTGTGAATATTGACAGTAGACGTTTTATCGTTTTATTTTATTTTTGTTTGAGTTTGAGTCGATAGCTCATTCAGGCGTCGCTTGTGTGAGTGCAGGACAGGTGGGGCCCAGTCTGTGCCTAAACCCCTGCTCCTCCGGCCTGCCCTCTGTGATTTATACCTACTTCTCCACCGCTGATGCTGAACTAAGGGCTGAGGCTACTTCCTTTTACAAGAATATTCAGCGCCACATGCACTCTATTTCATTGGCACATTTTACTATAATCCATCAATACCACACAGACACATACACAAACAGTTACACACACATACACGCACACACACACACACACACCCACATGCATACACACACAAACACAGGCACCCACACACATACATACGCACACGCACCCACACACACACACACACACACACATGCACCCACGCGCACACACTGTTGATCTGAACCATAGATGTGTCGTGTAGGGATATTAGAGGGACTTCTGTGTCGGGGCGGGGCTTCAGATTCCCAGTTTAATGGTGACGAATGGTTGTGTGCGGTTCCGTGCAGGTCCACGCTATGTTGCATCAGAAAGGGATCGATCTTCGTCTTTTCGCAAGCGGCGAAGATTAATAGGCAAAAGAAAAAAGCAAGAGCCAATTAAGCCACCACCCACGAATGGGCTTTTTTTCCCTACGTCGCCTGTATCGACATTCCCTTTAGGCAATTAGGATGTGCTGACTGTACTGACCTGCACAAAGACCCTCCCTCCACCCCCAACTGACACTACCTGCAGAAAGAACACTATCCCCCCTCACTGACGCAACCTGCACAAGGAACGCTACTCCCCTCTCCACCCTCCTCCTCCCCTCCTCGAACGTCCACTGGGAATGAAGCTATCCCAGATGACGGATGTGCCAATGCGATTACGCTTTAATTTGATCAATGCTCACGGCACTGCAGAAAAGAAATTGGTGACTTTACAAAGAGATAGAGATCAGACAGGGAAAGAGAGAACAAGAAGAAATTAAGGGAGAATGAGGGAGAGGGAGGGAGAGAGAAAGGGAGCATGACAGAGAGAAAGAAAGAGGGAGAAAGACAGAGAAAGCGACGAAAGTGAAATAAGCTGCAGCTAAGGTGAGGCCGACTCCTGAGGTGAAGGGTTGCCATGACGCAGTGGGAACTGAATCGCGATCCTGGAGCGCTGGTGTGTTGTGGGGTGCGGGGGCGAGGGCAAGGGCGCAGGTGGGGGCGGGGGCGAGCGGCGGGGTCGAGGGCAGGGGCGAGGGCGGGGCCGAGGGCGGAGGCGGGGGCGGGGGCGAGCGGCGGGGGCGAGGGCGAGGGCGGGGGCGGGGCCGAGGGTGGGGGCGAGGGCGGCGGCAGGGGCGAGCGGCGGAGGCGGGGCCGGGGGGGCCGGACCGCATTAGCGGCGGTCTGTTTCCACCGTACGGCGCTAGCACAGCGCAGCGGCTCCAGAGCGGGGTGCCTCCCTACCGGCCCGTTTCCCGCCATCTGGGGCGGCTTCTTCACACCCTCCCGGGGGTCCCGGACGCTTGGCTACGAGGTCGGGGGAGGGGGTTGTGGGAATCCGGCAAGTAGGTGGAGAATGGCAGCACGGCTCGGCCACTCAATCCCAGAGAAACCCAGCCTTAAAATCCACGTGCTACGCTAGCCGACCGTTTCAGCGTCTCCTGAAATGAAACGTTTCACGTTGGCTTCCATATCATATAACCGTCCCTTGTCATTTAATCCATTTATTTTCTTAACTTCATATGGCGAAAATACCTTGCTCTAGATTCACTTCGCTTTTTTTTCAGAATTTTGATTTGCAATTAAATTAATGCATTCGCTTTCTTCTTCGCTAATGCAGTCTGGCAGGCAGAGCAATCACATAAAAATGAACAGACTCATTTAACTAATATATGTCAAAGTTAATGCACCGATATTGATTTTTTTTTTTCTTCATAAAATTGAATTTAAGACAAAACTAATGACATGAATCGTTGATCGAACGGAGGCCCACGTGACGGTGACGCAAATAACGGAAGTGGCAGGCCATTGGTAGTTTGTCTCTATGGCAACAGTGATTGGCGACGGGAGGACTGGCCAAGCAACGCCATAGCAGGCCACCGCCGCACCTTTCTGGTTAATTGCCGAATTCACGTGTGAGTGCCCTTCGTTTGACCATACCGCCATCCCGCTGGCTCTGCCTTCCCTTAATAGCATATCGACAAATGAATAAATAAGCGAATACACACATCAATAGATAAATTAATAAAAAAGTGCAACTCCCATTTTTTTTTTTTTAAAAGCAGAAGCGAAGACAGCTATGAGCAGGAAGAGAGGGGCGAGCTTTTGATGTCGAACAAAAAATTTAAATTTAAAAAAAAAAGATCAGACGGCTTCGTTATCTTGTGAGGGTTCGGCCTTCGTTTTTAGCAGCCGGTACAGAAAGGTAAGGTGTGCCCTGCTCCTGTGCCGAAACGGGACCGCCCCTGTCCCGCGCGGCTGGGCTCTGTCTCTCAGAGGGGCACGGTAACGTTCCTCATTAAAAGCCCCGGGTTCTTTAACGCAGATACGAGGCTCTGCGATGTCGGCTGAGGACTCAGCTCCGCTCTGCTTTTCCTCTGGCAGTGAGAGCCTCCTGTTCCAGTATCCGTCCGCCGCAGTTACTCTGAGGAGAACCCCACGTACAGCCAAACGCACCCACGACATCCAGGCCACGCCCCCCAACTCCAGAACTAACCGGAGGAGTACCCGGGCACAAGTGAATCGCATGAAATTAACTCTCATCTAGTCACCTTCAGTCCTGGAGAGCCACGGGGTCGGCTGGTTTTTGTTCTCGCCTCAAGATCAGCAAACCAATTCAAGACCCAAGAAACCAGGTCACCTGAGTTAGCTGCGCAATCAATTGCTTTAACTAATTCAATTGCTGTGCTACTCCAGTGCTGAGTAACAATAAAAGCCAGCAGTCCCTGCGGCTCTCCGGGACCAGGATCGAGGACCTCTGAATTAGCTGTTTACAAATACGGTGCGTTGCAATTTATTTCGGCATCCTTGGGTCTGCCTCAAATGAGTTGACCCTACAGAACAAAGCTCATTTTGGATGCTTCGGTTTCATATAGAGTAGATCTAAAGAAAAAAACAGTGCTGCAGTTTTCTTAGCCTCTGCAGTGCGATCCACCATCCTTTGAAGTGTGTGATTGTATGAGAGAGAGTGTGTGTGTGTGTGTGTGTGTGTGTGTGTGTGTGTGTGTGTGTGTGTGCATGCATGTGTATGTCCGTGCATGTGCGTGTGTGAGTGTATGCGCATGTGTATGTGTGTGCGTGTGTATTAATGTGTGTATGCGTGTGTGTGTGTGTGTGTTAATGTATGTATGCGTGTGTGTGTGTGGGTGTGTGTTTGTGTATGTGTGTGGGCGTGTGTTAATGCGTGTGTGTGTGTGTGTGTTAAGGTCTGTGTGTGTGTGTGTGGGTGTGTTAATGCATGTATGTGTGTGTGTGTGTGTGTGTGTGTTAAGGTCTGTGTGTGTGTGTGTGTGTTAAGGTCTGTATGTGTGTGTGTGCGTGTGTGTAACACAGGTGAGTCTACCTTTTGTGTTCCTGACACGTTAGCGGTGGCAGTGCAGAACGGAGGCTGATCTGCGCGCTGCCGCTCAGCCCCGTCGGCAGGCCGCGGTCTGTACCCTCACAGCGCCGCCGAACGCCTCCGGAGGGTGAGTAACTGCTTCCTGTTTACCTGTAAACATGCAAAACCTCTCCGGAGGAGGTCTTTTAAATAAAGGGCGAGAGCGGAGGCATCGATCGCACAAACAGCGCTTCGGAGAACGGGAAGTGTGATTGCAGGCGAGCAGCGGAGGTGTGTCTCCTGCACGGCCTGGTGGGAAATGTCCCGCTCCGATCCATTACAGAGGCGATCCTTCCCCACCCCCGGGAACCCCCACCTCGCCCCCACCCCCCTTCCCTGCCTGTATCCTGGAATGGGATCACCACATAGGCTTTATGTACGCTATAACTAAGAAATATCGGTCAGTTGGAAACAGAGAGAGAGAGAGAGAGAGAGATAAAAAGAAGATGGAATCAGCTGAAGGTGTGCATGAAAAAAAAAATAAACGGGCTAAAAAACAGCCGGGGGGGGGGGGGGGGGGTGTCGGGGGGATTGGCGGGGTGTGAAACGTAACTACCGGATCACAGCAGGGCTTCCTGGCCCTGAGTTATCGAACGAGGTGGGCAATTTGTCGCACGTCTGCTGATTTGCGAACGTTCTCACCTCCTGCCCTCCTGACATCGATACCGGCGCGTGAAGCACCTCGGCGCTGAATCACTGCCAGCCGCTCGGTACGCTGCAAAACCCGCCGGGATTGGATGAGAGGCAGGGGGGCCATTTTTTTTAACGACCATGGATCGGGGTGATAAAATATCAAGGCCCGGGGGGGGGGGGGGGGGGGGGGGCACGGTCAGACTGGACGCCGGTTTAATCAACCGCGATCGTGATTTACCCGCCGACCTGCGCCCGCGCTCCTCCCATTAAATTCTCGTAGAGGAAGAGGAAGGGCGGTGATTTACACTGGCGAGGCCCAGAAACCCCCCTGCACAGGGGATTTACAGAACTGTGCAGAACCGAATTTCAATCAATCAATCAATCAATCAATCAATCAATCAGCCACGTCTGCACTGTCCCAGGGGCCAATAAAATCACGCGCTGGAACGCACTGTACCGCACCGAGGCTACGCTAGCAGCGGAGCGGGTTGACGATGCCCGTCCTCGATTCGCTGGTGACACAGCGAGCGTGACTGCGCTCCTTCTGTTGACTGTGTCATTCTCCGCTTCACGCGAGGCTGTCCTTCCTTACACAAAGGCAGAAAGTTTGTTGTCACCTGTTAGAGCAGATGATTATTTTTTTTTACATTATTCTCTTGCACAGTCGCTTGGTTACCGACGCAGTTCAGATCAGGCTAACGCGGTCACCTTGGGACTAGGACACAGAACATTGCAGGTGGGAGCCTCCAAGAAGTGCCCGTACCCACAATGCCCCACTGCTGTGCCGAGCGTGACAGGGAGCTCTGTCCCGATTAGCACGGGAGGCGTGTGAGCACAGCCTGGACTGATGAAGATTAATGGGGTCTGTGAAGCCCGGAAAACCACAGGGGCACAACCGCGTCTAGGAGGAACCTTCAAGGAAGCTCTGTGGTGGAATCTCGCTCTGTGGTGGATTTACATTCTGTGGTGGACTCTCATTCTGTGGTGGATTTTTGCTCTGAGGCAGATTCTCGTTCTGTGGTGGATTTTTGCTCTGTGGTGGATTCTC
Organism: Anguilla anguilla; assembly: GCF_013347855.1. NCBI lineage: Eukaryota > Metazoa > Chordata > Actinopteri > Anguilliformes > Anguillidae > Anguilla > Anguilla anguilla. The sequence continues at coordinate 61,310,106 of NC_049204.1, forward strand.
GCTCTGTGGTGGATTCTTGCTCTGTGGTGGATTCTCGTTCTGTAAAGGATTTTCGCTCTGGGGTAAATTCTTGCTTTGTGCTGGATTCTTGTTCTGTGTTGGATTCTCGCTCTGTAGTGGAATTTCACTCTGTGATGGAATTCTTGCTCTAGGGTGAATTCTCATTCTGTGGTGGATGTCGCTCACTCCCATAACGCCGGCTGAATCGGTCCCTCCGCGTAACTTCTCTCAACAGTTTTCAGCACGCAGGAGTGTGCCGTTTCATCTGACCGTAGTGTACATCGGAGACCAGTGCCAACGGAAACGTGTCCAGTAGTGTGCTCTGATCTGGAGCAGGGGCAAATTAGACAGGATGTTGGGCCCAGTCGCGTCTGAACTGCGGCTGGTTTCATGGGAGGGAAAGACATAGAGGGAGAGAGAAAGAGAGAGACAGACAGAGAGGGGGAGATACAGAGAAAGTGAGAGGGAGAGGAATAGGGAGAGAGAGTGATCCATTTAGGGAGCGGGTAGGACGTTGAAAGGTCGAAGGACAATAATTGACAACTTTCCGATTGTACTTCTCTCGGTGGCCTTGGACAGCCACCAAGCGTGTGCCTCAGAGCTCAGACAGGGGAGAGAGCGAAATAAAGAATCAGCCATAAATCTAGAGTGGCTGAGTGAGCCCTGTTAGGATTCAGCAAGGGAAGCATCTCAGCAGGCCACTGCGGGCTAGATGGATGGATAAATAGATTTTTATTGCCCTTGGAGGGAACTTGCTTCACATTCAAAGCAGATCAGCAAGAAAATCTGATAAAACCACATAATTTACAACGACATCTCATTTCAAAATTTATTAGAAGCATTAAAAAAAAAAAAAACTCAGTAAAAAAGCGAGATAATTTTTTGGTCATTAACATGGTGAAGGAGCTGAATACGGACTCTTTAGGGATGAAAAGACGTGCTCGTCCTTGTTTAAGGAATTTGGCAGCGGGGGCACACACTCAGAGGGGAATACACCGTCAGAAACAAAAGGTTCTTTGGCTAGTCTGCATAGGGGAACTCAGTTTCAGTTCTTTAAGGAACACTCTATGGTAGGAGCTAAAAGTGTGAAAGCTGGGGAACTCTTTAACAGTTCTTTAAGGAACACTCTATGGTAGGAGCTGAAAGTGTGAAAGCTGGGGAGCTCTTTAACAGTTCTTTAAGGAACACTCTATGGTAGGAGCAGAAAGTGTGAAAGCTGGGGAACTCTTTAACAGTTCTTTAAGGTATGGAGCTGAATGTGTGAAAGCTGGGGAACTCTTTAACAGTTCTTTAAGGAACACTCTATGGTAGGAGCTAATAGTGTGAAACCTCTCAGACTGAACCATTTTGCCTGACAAAGAACGCTTGAACTCGACAAGGTTCCTCTAAGGAGACACAGAGGAGCCTTTTGGGGCCCTTTCTTCTGACAGTGTAGAGCCCTGTTACTCAAATCACAGTCCTTGAGACTCAAGAACTACTGGGTTTCCACCGTCCCTTTACCTGGAAGTCAGGTGTAAAGTCAGTCTGACCAATCAGTAGCACTAATTGTTCAGGTAATTTACCTTGGAGAAAAGAAACCGGGGATAGATATGGATTTGAGGGTCAAATTTCAATATCCGTGGTGTAAAGCAGGGATGCTCAACCCTGTTCCCTGGTTTAAAAAAAAAAAAAAAACGTGCACCTCATTGAACAGCTGGAGGTCTCATTGAACTGCTTATTAGTAGAATCAGGTGTGCCAAATTAGGGTTGTAGTGAAAACAAGTAGATCTCTGGGAGCAGGGTTGTTGGGCAGCCCTAGTGTAAAGGGTAGCAGTCAGTCAGTGTAGCTTGGGTGGTAGCAGCTGTGGGGTGCACCTACAGGCTGGCCTGCAGGACACTGGTGGGAGGGGCTACTTCAGCAGAGCTCCCTGATGGACACATTCCGGAATTCTGTTACACCATCGCCATTTATTGCCTCTTATGTTGCGCTGATTGAATATGGTTGGCCAAGATACAGTTACAGACAGCAACAGCAAAGTGACCACAATTAATGTGTATGTGTGTGTGTGTGTGTGTGCATTTGTGTGTGTGTGTGTGTCTGATAAAATGTTCAGTATTAATTAAACAGAGTTTGACGTGCGATCAAATGAACTCCATCGGAGTTGATTTAACTCTGAGCATTTTCCCGCGCGCGTGTTTTCTGGTTGGTGTCCGCGCTGTGCGGGGCTGTGGATGAGGACTCTGCTGGCAGCTCATTAAAGATCCCTGTACATGCCCGCACTTCCCGCGGCGCTCCCAGCCTCAGAATGGAGGAATGGTGGGAATCCATAATCACGGGCACGCGAATGTGTCCTGCTTTCATCCTCCCACCGTCAGCGTGCTGGGGACCGGCGTGGGCACAGGACGGAGTTACGGAGCAGGGTTTAGAGGGCCAGGCTGGGAGTGTGAGATTGGGGGTGGGGGGGGGGGAAGTCTGTGTGTTTGAGTTTCTTATTTGCTTTGCAAAAAAAGGAAAGAAAAAAAACATAAATAAACATTGAAAACCTTCTATGTGAGGTGGGGAAAAAAACCCAGCGGGAATCGGAAAGCTGCGGACGAGCGTCTTGGCTGGTGTTTCTGTGCGAGGCGTCCATCTGGCTGAACCTGCGTGTCCAGGGCGACGCCCGCTCTCGCGCTCCGGGTCCCGCGCGGCGGGTCCTGAGAGGTACGCGGGCGGGGGTGGAAGCAGGGGCCCGTAATTATAGCACACAAACGCCGTTTCCCCCCCCGGGGCTCCTCGGGGCCCGCTGCACGCTCACACCTGCAGTGGCCCCGAGCTGAGAGCCGGGAGGCCACAGACCGTGACCGCGAGGGCAGCGGTTATCGGTTGTCACGGAAACGGCCGTCGCAGTGACGCTGCTGTCTCAGTTCTGCGTCTCGGCTCCGTTTATAGCTCTCTGTAGGAGACGTCTTTATCATCAGCGGCGGGTTGGCGGTCTCTGGGGGGGGTTTTGCGGGGTCACGGGTCGGTCACGGGGGTGGTGGATATTGATGACCAATGTGGACCTCTTCTGGGGGGGTGGGGGGGGGTGGGGAGCAGGTGAATTAGTCTCCTCTTCCTCCTCCCTCACAGGGAAACGGCAGTGGGTAATGAGGTCTTTCTCCCGGCCCAGCTGAGAGATGGAGCGTTCAGCTGAACGCACAGTCAGGAGGTTCTTAACACCAGCCGAGGAGGGCAGGGTCGCCCCCCCTCCCCTCCCCCCTCGGCTGTCTAACGGGTTGAGTCCTGCTGTCCTGCAGCTGAACGTCCAGGACTTCGCTCCGCTTATTTAGAAATCACCCGGCTCCTGCTCTTCACCCTAATGAGATATAATAAGATGCAGCTATTCAGTGCACTCTGGGAGAATGAGGATCCGTCACCCCAGAAATGGGCTGGAGAAGGCCGGGGGTTAATTAGCGACTGGGCGATCTGAACCAATCGTAACTTCTTCTACGCATGAGTGGCACGATTGGTTCTCATGACTTACGTGACTGACAGTATGTGGGCTCTCACCTCGTTACATCATCGTTGGAGATGATCTGATGCCGATTTAACTCAGAATGCAAAGGCAGATTATATATATATATATATATATATATATATATATATATATACTGTATCTGTGCCTTTCCAAATAAAAATTCAGCCTCTGTCATTGGTGGAGCTATAATTATGTTACACCTAGTAATAGCTGTATGTGTTTTTCACAGTTTATGTTTTTCACAGTAATACACTACATCGATTCGGTCTGTCACCATAAAACACTGCACATGCCTTTCATGTTCAAATGCTGTGTGTTGCATTGTGGGAAAAGGATCAAGAAGCTGGAAAACTAGTTATTTTCAAAATCACACAGAATTTTGCTTTTTACAGTTAGACACGTTTAATGCTTTATGCTGTGCTTTATTGAGAAGTGTCACTTTAAAGGAGAAAACATCCACTGGTGCCAACAAAGAAATACACACTGTGCCGGAAACCTTCCCTTACAAATCAGAACACCCTCAACACTGTAGTCGGAAAGGAGTACATGACTCAGTTCCCGTGCAATAGGTTATCTTTAATATGCATTACCATTATAATCTTACATTACATTAACAACTTACTTACCTACAAATGTGAATTTATTCAGCAGTTGAGCTCTGTCAGTCTTTCTGTAGACGCTGTTGCTCTCATTACAATGCACATATTGTCCTGAATCGTTTTGTAAGTTGCTCTGGATGAGCGGTTATGCTTAATGAATGAAATGTGAAGTACAATGTAATCTCCGATAGGGGCCCTAAAGTTCATTAAGCTGTTTCCACCTGTTGCCGGGGTCTCAGTAGAGACAATGAACGGCACTGTACCCCGGGGAAGGAGCGCAGTCACGTCTGATTAATGTGTGACGTCTCAGTGTGATTAGTACTGAGCAGGAAATACACCACAGTAGATTGAAGACACACTATGCAGGATCTTTTTGCCTTGCTGCGGTCCTAAGTTTACAGTCAAAGAAGTCTCCTCCTCTATTTTCAACTCCGCCCAGACACCTCTGTTTTTATATCCGTTTTTATTTTTATAACGGCATATTCTGATACCTGTTTCCGTCGAAGGAAAGAAATTCCATGGTTGACTCTGGCTTTTGGACGAGTCCTGTTGGCTTGTCGTTTCATTGCGCTGTAATTCTTCACCTCGCAGTACCAGTAGCTTGCTAGCTACAAACGCTCTGCTGAAATATGATCCTACCCCTCAGGCTCGGTAGCCACACCCACCCCTTGCCACACAGAAAATAGTGTCAGACCCAGAAATTTCCCAAATAAATCTTAGAAGAAGAAATACAGGCAGTGAAGTACCGTCTCTGAAAATGTGCATAAAGACAGAGATTGACAATGCATCAGAGATATGACTGAGTATGGTTATTTTATATTATGTTCAAGATAAAAAGAAATACTGCATAATATGCCTTTAAGGTATTTAGGCTATGGTATAGTGTACAAAGACAAAGGCTTACATTTTTAAGTGTAGTCCATCACATACATCTAAATATTTAACTCAAGCAATTCAGGTCAAGTGCCTTGCTCAAGGGTACAATGGCAGTGCCCCAAATAGGATTCAAACCCGCAAACCACTAAGTTACAATCCTGGTTCCCTAACACTTATACTACACAATTTGTTAAAGTCTGGTGTGAAGTTCAGGTGGAACACATGCAGATGCGTGCGGGCTGGACTTTGGCGAAAATGCGTGTGTGTGTGTGTGTGTGTGTGTGTGTGTGTGTGTGTGTGTATGTGTGTGTGTGTGTGTGTGTGTGTGTGTGCATGTGTGTGTGTGTGTGTGTGTGTGTGTGTGTGTGTGTGTGTGTGTGTGTGTGTGTATGTGTGTGTGTGTGTGTGTATGTGTGTGTGTGTGTGTGTGTGTGTGTGTGCGTGTGTGTGTATGTATGTGTGTGTTGCAGTTTGGACGACTCTCCCCGCGGTCTAACCCGGCGTTCCCGGCCTGTGCCCGTGTCTTAGGAAGGCCTCCGGAGGAGAATGACCGGGAAGAGTCAGACCAGCAACGTGACCAACAAGAACGACCCCAGGTCGCTCAACTCCCGAGTCTTCATCGGCAACCTCAACACGGCCATCGTCAAGAAGACGGACATCGAGGTCATCTTCGCCAAGTACGGGAAGATCGTCGGCTGCTCCGTGCACAAGGGCTTCGCCTTCGTCCAGTACATGAGCGAGCGGAACGCCCGCGCCGCCGTTTCCGGGGAGAACGCCCGCATCATCGCCGGGCAACCGCTGGGTGAGTCGGCGGTCTTTGTGAGGCGCTTTGAGCGGTTGGCGTCGCCGCTGCGCGCCGCGGTCTGTCCTCTCGTTCGCGCTGACCTCGGTCTCTTCCGTTCCGCCGTTTTTTTGTTTTTTTTTCCCCGCTAGGCAAGGCCTCTGTGTTTTTATTCGTCTCGAGAAGCTAAAACTAAATGGAGAGTTTCGGGGCATTGTTTTACATTGCTTTGTCCGGCCGACTTAATTCTGCTAAAACATAATAACATAATCGTAAACGGAAGCACCTCATTAGCATGTGCTGCGGGGCTGTGGAGCTGATTTACATATTTTGTGTTTGTGTATGCATATGTGTGCGTGTGTGTGTGTGTGTGTGCGTGTGTGTATGTGCACAGTGTGTGTGTTCCTGTATGTCTGTTCCTGTGCTCGTGTTTTGAGGCGGTCACAATCGATGCTTGTTACTGCTTGCAATTTTGTTCAGGCAGCGCTGGACATTTTCAGAGGAATTCAAATGGCTGTTGTTAATTGGTTGAGGAAGCGCAGGTCGAGGGCAGAGGTTTCTGGAAGTTTTCCAGAGTGGTTTTCTGTCCTTTTCCAGTTGCCATTTTCTGACGCTGTTTGTTTTTCAGCTGTGGCAGGGAACAGGGAGCTATGGCTGCTTCATCGGAATTAAATCCTGTCCTTTATAAACAGAAAGGGTTTTTTTTAAAGGCCTTTTAGACCCTTTACTCTGTGCTCCATTTTTCACTTAACCTGCTTTTATACAGTTATAGTTTATTGTCATTATTAGTATTTTTTTGCAATGAAAAAATATCAATATATTTGTATCAATATATAATTGTTCAAAGCAGTATTGCTGAGGGACTTTTGTTGCCCCTTTAAGGTGCGAGACCACAAACATCTGATTCAGTTTTTAACTGAACATTCTAATGCTGATGTCACAATCGCCACCGGTAACTGAAAGCAGTGGAGTTCCAGAATAATGACTTTTGAATTTTGAAATTAGAAGTTGGAAAAAAAAGACTTGCTTTCCAAGAACACCTGCTCTTCAAAGGGTTAAAATGAGACTATGGGCATTTGGAGAATGGAGTGCTGGTTCTCCCAGCAGAACAGACAGGCGGAGAGCTCTGAGAGGGTGAAGAGACTGACAGGCGTGTGGGATTACTGCTCGCTGCCACAGAGCAGCTCTGCCCAAGTGTTCAACGGGTATTTTATGTCTAACCAGGGGTGGGATGAAGGAGGAGTGGGGAGGGGAGGGACAGTAGTCTTGAGAGAAAGCCACACCTATTGTTACCTTGGTTTCACCCAAGGATAAGATGGAAAAAAATGAACACAAACAGACATTGTTCACACAGCTAACAGGCTAATTATTATTGGAAAAAAAAGAAAAAACCATATGCTTGACAAGGTGCTCTCCTGTTATCTGTGTCATGTGGCTGTCTGTTTGATGTGAACACTGATACCCAAAACGGGAATTAATTCCGAAGGAGAAAGAACTATCTTGACAGGAGCTTGCAGGGCACTGGGGACAAGGGGAACGGTTGCATTACTGTGATGGCACGTCAGCTTTGGTTCTTTTCTTATTTGTTTTAATTACTGTGAAAATCCCTCTGGCGCAGTTTAACCTGAAGCTGTTTTCAACGAACGAGGGATCATTCATCCAAAGCGGCCTCACTGCCGTCGTTCAGAGAGAAAGTGTGTGTGTGTGTGTGTGTTCGAGAGAGAGAGAGAGAGAGTGAGTTGGTGAATGAGTGGGTGGGAGGGAAGAATGGGAGGGTTGGTGGGTAAGTACGTGGTTGATTGAGTGGGTGGGTGGGTGACAGAGTGTAGAAATATCCATTCAATGAGTTTGTGTTCTGTAATTGCTCCTCTATATGCTGGTTTTCACTGGTACCAACGAGTTCAATTCAATTCACTTCAATTAAATTTTATTTGCATAGCGCTTTTTACAGAGAACTGTCACAAAGACTCTTCACAGAGTTGCAAACAAAGCAAAAAGAGCAAACAGAGCAAACAGAGCAAACAGCAGACCGGAACCCCCAAAATGGCAAGTACATAAATTTAAAACTCCCAGTGGGGAGAAAACCCTCAAACGGTGGCAAGAAACAACTCCCCAATGAGAAGAGATCTTGGGAAGAACCCAGCTATAGAGGGGGAGCCCATCCACCAGCCAGCCTGGTGTAAAGTAGCAGTAGAATGGAGTGCAGCAGAAATGCTACAAGGGATCTATCACAGCAAATCAAATGGGTTATGCAGGTTACAGCTGAGGTGAAAGTTAACAGGAGTAACAGAAGATTAAATAGTGCAGTTTAGAGGAGCCGGGTGATGGATCTGGAGCTCCAGGCTGCATCATGGGCAGGGAAGGAACAGGGCTGAAGCAGTCCATGACCATGGAGCGAGGGACAGGGTTGGAGTAATCCCGTGGACTCAGGCCCAGACCCAGTCTCTATGTTTGAGATGAACAGGACAGAGAAGAGAGAGCTAAAGATTAAATAATAATTTTGATGTGAATATTTTTCAAACACATTGTTCAAACTTTTTAACCCCCCCCCCCCCCCAAAAAAAAAAAATAAATAAATAAATAATAAATAAATAAATACATTTCTATACAAAGTGAAAATACAGAATTCAAATATGAGACCCCAAAAGTACACCACAAGGGACACAAAAGTAAAGTAAATCAAAGAAAAGAAAGAGTTGTTGTATTCGTACAGGCTAAAACTCTAAAGAAAGGATAGATCTCAGACTTTGCATTTAGAGAGCAAACCTGTAACAAACCTTTTTTTCTTTTTTTTAATTAAGTTATTACTGAGAATTTAACCACCAGAGCAGTTCTACTCTCAGTGGTATGTCAATGTAAGATTAAAAAGCATCAGCTTTAACTGTTTCTACTTAGTTAAGACAATGAAAGCTATTTTCTATAAAAAGAATGGCCTAGTATAACCTCAAGTATACCTGCACAGTACAGCATTAAGTCACCAAAGGTACCTGCACAGTACAACTTTAAACCCTAAAAAAATACCTGTACAGTACAGCCTCAAAGCATCAAATACACCTTCATAGTACAACTTTAAACCCTCAAATGCAAAGTTGCCCAATATATTGTACCCAGAAATATGCATGTAAAGTAACCATCTACTTACCTGTACAGTAACCCTTGGGGCTCACAGACACATCTGTACAGGTATTGGCTCACAGATGCACCTGTACAGGTGTGGGCTCACACACACACACACCTGTACTGTAATCATTTATAACCTCAAGCATACCTGTTCAGTTGCCTTCCACCCTACCTTACACACTGCTCGGTACAGGTAACTCAGATTGCTGTTTTCAGCCTACTTGTTTGTAGGAAATGAGCTAATTCAGGTGTGCAGATCACTGATGACCTGTCTGCCGACAAACAGAAAAGAGAGAGAGAGAGAGAGAGAGGGAGAGAGATAATAATATCTCTCCTATTCCTTGTGGCATCATGTCTCTCAGACCATCACATTACCGAGGTGGAAGGGTAATATGAGAACGGCCAGTATTCACTTTCCGGTCTGACTGACGCGACGGCTAACGTGCTAACGTGCTAACGTCCTCCCGGCGCGTGAATCCGCCAGCTGCTCTCTCTCTCTGTGTCTCCGTCTCCTTCTCTGTCAGAGCAGCGGCGCACGTTCTCACGCGTGCGCGTGTGTATGCGTGTGTGTGTGTGTGCGCGTGTCTCCGCTCGCTAATGGAATTTCTGCACATGTCCGCCGATAGCATCGCGAGTCTCTCTCTCTCTGCCGCGGCTCGATAAGTGAAGCCGCGGCGGCTCCCCGCTTACCGAAAGGCAGGGCGAACATCGCGGAGAGGTCTCGTTGGATGTTACATATTAATGGTCTCGGAACGTTTTCGCATTGCCCCCGATAAGACACGTAGAGAATGTCAGGAAAGAAAGAATAATAAAATAAATAAAAATAAATAAAAATGGCTGAAAACATGAAGTAACTGAATAAAATTAATCTGCTTCTCTTTATGTTTCCCCAGGGTGGAAATAAAAGATACCCCACAGGGATGTTTTCTGTGTCAGGCACATTGATGAATACAAATGTCTTCAAACTGTTCTTTTTCAATTACCTGCATACACACCTGAGCTTGTGGCTCCAAAACATGTCCCCTGTCTCTGCAGTCAGGTGCGATATGTAGAATGAATTTTTTATTTACACAATCTGTTTTGTGTGTGTGTGTGTGCGCTGGATTAATGCCCACTCAGGCTATGAATCAAATATTTAAGGAGCTGCAGATAACGAATCTATGTATGTTGAAAAAGGATCCCCCTTCTCTCCCTCTCCCCCCTTTTCCTCCTCTCTTTCTCTCTCTCTCCTTCTCTCTCTCTATCTCTCCTCTAAGTGGGCATGTGTCTTATTCCCCCGCCTGCCGGGTTTGGTAAATCAGGCTTTATTTTTGTGTAAATTGGCCTTTAAACTCATTATATTAGCCGTTGTTTAGGAGACGCCCCGCAGTCAGTGTGACGCGGGGAGAACAGAGTGACTCTGGCAGATGTTAACGAGCCTCGCTTGTGAAAGAATCGCAGGCGTCTGGTGCTAATTGAAAGCTGTGTCTACCCTGTGCGTTTTGCTGTTGTACTGTATGTGGTACTTCAACACTGCCCACGCGGTTCTTTTTAGCGTAACATTATTACCATTCCTTTCCCAAAAAGAACATTCGGTGTCAGAAGCTGGTGTGGTATTTTACAAAATAGTTATGATGAACGGCCCAATTATTTTCCTCGCGACTCGTGTTTACCTGTCATCTCTGAATTAGCTTACAAAGAAAAAAGAAAAACAAACCCTGATGTAGCTGCACCTTCTTTGCATCCTGGGTAAAATTTCATCCCTCTCTCAAGCGCATGAAAGAAGAGATGAAGGTACGCACTGCATGTCTGCCCTGTGACAGGCTTAGTCACAGAGGAACAGCTAAATCTGTTTCCAGGTTGGCAACGGTATGCAGAACAGAAGGAAGTGATGTCAGAGTTGACCAGTATCATGTTGGTTTCCAAATCACAGAGTAGTGTTCAAAGCATTAAGGTGCATTCCTAGTACACACTGGTCTGTTTCCCAACAAAAGAGTGTGCAACGTAAACCCATACACAAAACCACATAGAAGATGAGTCAGCCTCGTTTTATTTATTTTTTATTGGTTTTTTTTTTTTGGTAATGGAAATTTACAATGACGCATAATAAAAAATATAAGATTTCCACTCTTTGCATATCACATTGGTAGCCTCTCTCTTTCTCTCTCTCTCTCTCTCGAAAATTGACATGGCATTCACAAAAAAAAAAAAAATAATAAAATAAAATAAAATAAAATAATAATCTAAAAAAGTGAAGTTTTGAAATGCAGGGACAGATGAGAATGCCCATTAGCCAGGGATGGTGATAAAACGCTGTGTTTTTTTAGAGAGCAGGAGAAAAAGTCGTGAAGCCTCCTAACGATGCCGGTCAGGCACACAGAATGTTCAATTACCGTCTCTCTGTCCAGATTTCTGTCCGTGCCTGCAAATCATTTAAAAAGCAAGCTGGAAACTGGCTTTTGAGTTATTATATTATACATTAGTGTTTGTTTAGTTGTTTTATTTATTTTTTGCCCACAGCATTTTTTGTTTTATTTTCCGTACTCAGACTAGATTAACAGTTTCTTTTGATTTTGAAAAAGCCCTGTTTTTATATCTGTTTAGGTGATCTTGTTTTTATCATTTCTTGTTTTGACTAATTTTACATACAATATTATTTTTTTAAATGATTTAATTTGTTTGTTTAGTGCATTTTGGACAGATTTTCGGACAGTGTAAGATATTATGCAAACAGTTTTCAGGAGCAACTCTAATGCTCAGGCTCCTGATCCAAACAAACAAGCAAAATTAGCCACAAGAGCTCCTCAGATTGCATGATCTGAAAGAAGAAGGAAAAAAAAAACTTGGTAACCTTCAGATAATGCCTTGTTTCTCAAAACCCATTCTGCTGGATATTCATATTGTCACAAATGTAAAGACTGAGATAGAACTTCATTGAAATATCATTCAGTCCGGACAAAAATAAAAAATAAAAAAATCTTATCCCTGATAGAAAATGGTGTGACAAAGTGTGAAAATGTATGCAGAGAGTGTGGCATTTCAGAGAGAACGCACAGCACGATGGATTGACAGAGCACATTTGCAAGGCTGGATACGTTTGATTAGGCGTGAGATCAGGGGACCAAGCTTTCATCTGTCACTCTGTCTCTCCAGGAAACTTTACCGTACTATAGGGCTGTTCAGCTTTACTGTTCTGTAGGACTGTTCAGCTACTGTTATGTAGGGCTGTTCATCTTTACTGTTCTGTGATGATGTTCAGCTTTACTGTTATGTAGGGCTGTTCATCTTTACTGTTCTGTAGGGCTGTTCAGCTTCACTGTTCTGTAGGGCTGTTCAGCATCACTGTTATGTTGGGCTGTTCAGCTTTACTATTCTCTAGGGCTGTTCAGCTTTACTGTTCTGTTGGGCTGTTCAGCTTCACTGTTCTCTAGGGCTGTTCAGCTTTACTTTATCATTATGTAGGGTAAAGTACCCTTATGAGGTAGTGAGAATCAAACAGGGGATGTGCGTACGTAAACTCCGGGGTGGTACAGTGTGATTCATTTCCTTTCATTGGACTGTACGGTCGTATGTGGTGGTCATAAAATTAAAAATTAAAAATAACTGTACGACTTACAAGACAGACAGACAAGGGGGAAAAAAGGTTATGCGCAAGTAAAAAAAAAAAGATTGGCTGCGCACCGAGAGTTTCATGTCCATGTCCTCAAAGCTCGCAAAATAACGGCCTCCCCTCCCTGCTAAGGCCTCAGTCCTCCTACCCTTTGCCGCTGTCTGTTGACACACGGGGTTTTGCAGGACAGGGTCCCGTGGTAAAGGTGTCCCTGGGCATCCTTCTTGTAAGCCCGCTGGCTTTGAAGTCATTTTTTATGCAAACGGCGCTATCAGACTCCGCTCTCTCTCGGACGGCCCGTCAACCTTGTTTTCTCCCTGTCTCTTTCAGGCACTCGTATGCCTACCCTGATATTACCATTACTGATTTTCCTTTGCTTAAAAGGCCCATTTGGTGCGCAGGAGATGGTAATTAGCAAGAGCAACAGCACGAGGCCCGAGGCAGCGCCGCCTGACACGTCTTTGACATCGCATCAATACAAATTGTAATTTTCCGTAATCAAATAAATGAAACGAAATTGATTTTCTGGCCGGAGTTTCAGGCGGATGTCTGGAGGTGACGAACGCCCACAGCCGATCGCGGGCAGGGCAGGGCTGGGGGGGCGGTGGGGGGGGGGGGGGTGGTGGTGGAGGGTTGGTAGGGGGAGTTCTTTTCCGGAAATTTCAATGAACACACAAGAAAACAGAGGTGTGTGTACCCTGATAGCAGAGAGCCTGTTTAATCTGGATAGTTTCGAAGCGATTTTCGGAAGCGTTTCCATCCCATGGAGCGAGCGCGCAGTGTGCCTCTAGCGGCCCGGCCCGCCGGCGGGTAGTTTAGGGCGAGACAAAATAATTTGGGAATGCCGCTCCAGATAGTCACGGCAGCGCCAATTCGCCGCGTCATGCTGGCGGCTGTTGCCGATGGCGATATCGACGCGCGTGAAGGCTTGCCGGGGAGTGGCTCGGGAACCGGGACGTCCCGTCCGGCACGTTTTTCGGAGGGAAGCGCGGGCCTCCTGTTACAGGTGAGACTCTTAGGCCAATGGTGGAGAGCGGAGGGAAGCGCGGGCCTCCTGTTACAGGTGAGACTCTTAGGCCAATGGTGGAGAGCGGAGGGAAGCGCGGGGCTCCTGTTACAGGTGAGACTCTTAGGCCAATGGTGGAGAGCTACAGGGTTATGCTAGTTTATGCTATTGCTTAAGCCAGCGGTCCTGGGGGCCCTCGCGCCCCACCAGCCCCCCCCACCCCCCGACCCCACCCCCCGCTTCATTTGATTGCTTTTTGTTCCAACAGTATTTGAGTATTTACCCTCTGAGGCTACAAAGTAGCTATGCTTGGCATGAAGAATAAAAGCCCCATATTCATATTGCAAATGATTACCTAAAAAAGGCAAAATGAACCGATCAAATTAAAGAAAGTGGTAAATCCATAGGCTCCTAATCGGTGGAAGTGTGGACACATCAAAACAAATCATTTGGTAGATAATAAAGATTTCAAAGATAAAGCGAACGAGAAATGAACAGAGCCACTAATGTATTAAGCTTAAGGAAATATATATATTAAAGTACTTAAAGGCATTCATCCAACAGCCTTAATTGAGCGAGGGATTAGCTGGAATGAAAACAAGCTGACACAGGGGACCCCCGGGACCGAGTCTGAGAGGAACCGACTCGACCCTTAATTGATCAATTACAGCAGCTGATTACAGACCATTAGCTCACCTCCACTGGTCTCTTGGGTCTGACCTGGCTGCTGGCTTTAATGTGAAAACAGTCACAGGAGGGGAGGGGGGGGGGGGGGGTGGGCGGGTGCGTGCAAGGTTATGATGAGGGTACGAGCTCTGGAGCTCCGGGGCAAGAAGGCAGGTACAGGTGAGATGCCCTTACCTGAAACCCAAAGACTAGGTGAGACAGGCTGTTGATGTCACCTAACATCTTAAATCTATGCCATTATTATAAATCCTGGAGTGCTGTCGATCTCTTTCTTCTCACCCTTTGGATTATGGGAAATGACTAGCAGCCAATCGGAACCCTTCTTGTGTTTGAGTTTGGTTTCGGCAGTTGAAGGTGCTGAGTGTTTGGTGAATAGGGTTGATAGACTGTGGCCGGACTATGGCGGTGCAGTGGAAGGAGTTTCCAGGGTTGAGTCTCAGTGGGATCCTCTCTGTGAGGAGCCTGCATGTTCTCCCCCGTCTCCATACGGGTTTCCTCCGGGTACTCCGGTTTCCTCCCACAGTCCAAAGACATGCAGGCCCCAAGGGGCTCACTTGCAAAACAGATGTCAGTCTCAATGTGACTACCCTGGTTAAATAAAGGGTAAATAAACATTAAATAAACAAAAAAAAAGGGACCAAACAGGAACAAGAGACCGACTTGTCTGTGCTGCTATACCCTCCATGAGGGGAGGAGCCGTACGGAAGACTACACTGGGAGACTGAAGCCATTTGCCTGTTCTTGCTCAGTTTGAGGCCTGTTCCACTCGGTGCTGTAATACTTACAGATTCCTCTCCTCCTCTTCCCCCCCCCCCCTCCCATTCCCCTCATCCCCCCATCCCCACCCGCCTGCCCTCAATTTCTGCAAAAGTTGAATTTCATTTTCCGCCGCACCCTTAAAAATAAATGGGAGATCATGAGATCGCATTTCTCCGAGGCCGCTCTCCGAGCGCGCCGCGCATTCCAAGCATCCGGAAGAGGATTGAGTCCCTCGGGAAGGGGAGACTGTTCCTACTTTAGCGAACCTCACGTCACACTGGGAGGGAGGGAGGGAGGGAGGGGGAACGAGAGGGAGAGGGGGGAGGGAGGGGAAAAGAGAGAGAGGGAGGGAGGGACGGAGGGAAGAAAAGAGAGAGAGGGAGGGAGGGGGAATGAGAAGGAGAGGGGGTAGGGAAGGAGAGAAGGAGAGAGGGAGGGATGGGAAGAGAGGGAGGGAGGGAAGGAGAGAGAAAGGGAAGGAGGGAGGGAGATGGGGGAATGAGAGAGGGAGTGAGTGAGGAAAGGAGAAGGGTTTAGCTACTATGACTGACCCTTTGGATGGTGCTGGAGTACCCATCCTGCTTAATATCGCTACCCCAATGCACTACTGAGGGGACCCTTGGTAGGGTGTACCCCTAACCTGTGCAGAGATGGGGTACTCAGCCTACCCTGCACTAAGGCTGCTGAGGACTGTCCTTCAGAGCTCGGTACAGTACTGAGGAATCCCATTGGACCCCTGCAGATAGATGCATTTTCATGGTCTTCATTAGCTTCTGTTCTGTTTAATGATGCGTGGAGCTGGCCGTCACAGGACCTGTGGTGCCTGGACTCCCTTAAATATGCAGGCCGATGGGTCTGTGTTTGATGAGCTATTATTTCCTGCGTCCCATTCCACCATTTTCAAGGAGTTCGGCTTCAGTTCACAGTTATCGGAGATCAGGAAATCACTCTCCAGTTTCTCCTATTGGTTCAAAGTACTTGTTTTTCCTTTGATTTCGATTAGGATAATGCACGAAAACCTCTTTGTTGGCACTAGTTTGTGAATGGTGCTCATATATATGATGTAGGTCGATATTACAATACGTTTTTATTGGGTGATTCATCGGTTCTGTGATGTTGAGTCATTTGTTGGGTGGTCGACTGAATGATTTAGCGATCTGTTGTTTAATCAACTGATTTGCTGATTTACTGATTGATTGATGAAGTGCGCGCGCGGGTCAGGTCAAGGTGGTGTCGGCTGGCGATGTGGGCTGGTGTAGAGAAAGGCGTCGGCTGTACCGGACAGAGAGCGTGTTCGTTTTTTTAAACTGCAGTGGTGCGCAGAGCTCAGTGGGGTGTGGGGGGTGTGTGTCTAGGGGGGGGGGGCGGGGGGGGGGGGGGGGTCGGGGTGAGCCTCTGCCAGAGTGTTCAAAGACAGCACTTCTAAATCCCAAAACTGGCTGCCGCTCAGCTGTCGCTAATTTAGTGCGGTTGGAAGAAAAGAAGAAGAAGAAGAAGAAGAAGAAGAAGGAGAAAAAATACGACCCAAACTAAACTGGCTTTGAAAACAGCGCGCTCTGTCAGAAAGGGTGTCTCATTGTGATTTCGAAGCTCCAGGGACGTCTGACTCTGTCTCAGCAGACTACAGAACACACTAGGGTGAAGAATAAGTATGCAAAATCGTGATTTTTGCTTTTGAGGACGCTTTGAAATTAGCATATTTCCTAACATGCAGTCCCTGTCCCCTTCAAAACGAACGATAATACTTTCAGGATTTCTCGGTAATGCGTGCTGAGACACAGCGCATATTTTAGGGTCATGTGACTTACTGTCAGCAGGTTTAACCTTGTGCAGAACCAAGGTTATGGTAAGCCATGGTAGGCTATTATAGAATGTCTGCTGAATTAAGTTTGCATTGGGTAACCTGCTTCAGCTATGAATATCTCTCCATGAACTTCTGGCGATTTTCCCAGGATATTGGTATATTATCGTTATTCATTTTGCATCAAGATGACACTACCTTCCAAGAGCATTCGACAGTAACTGTGCCTTCGAGTAAAATCAAGTCATACCAGAGATAATGTAAACCATTTAGACTTTTTTTAAGCTTCTGAATGGTGACTCTTTGGAAAGTAGGCTTTATTTAGGTAAAATGTGTGTGTGTGTGTGTGTGTGTGTTTGCGTGTTCAAATGTTCTTGAATGTTGAGCTGCCTTGGAGACGATGACGTGCGGCATCTCACAGAAGCTCGTTTACCTCTCTGCGGGACATTGGCGCTGCTGACTAGCCGCTGAGTCTGCGCGTTAGCACGTAAGCGATCGCTCTTCCGAGCTTTTCGCTCCCGGGGTCCTGTCAGAACGCACACGGGAGGCCCCGCGAGCGGCCGTCCGCTCCGCCTGCGCGCCCAACTCTTATAAAATGTAAAATAGGTAACAGGTAAAGGTTCCCTCTGCTTAGGCGAGTCCCCCCGGGAGAACTCGGCCGTTTTTTTTTGTCCGGTTTTATATCCCCCCCCCTCCCCCTCCCCCCTCCCCCCTCCCCCTCCTCGTGGGGGCTGGGAGTGTGGACAGGGCTACAATGACTGCGCACAACGTCCGCTGCCAGGAGGAAGGCGCTGAGCCGGAGTGCCTGGCGGTGACGGACAGGGCGCGCGTGCTGAAGTCAGCCGGCACAGGAGAAGAGAGTGCGCTGAGTGCATAGTAAAATAAACTGCCCAATTTAAAATCACTTCCTTGGCTTCTTTTTTTTTTCTTTTTTTTTCTTTTTTCCTTTTTTTTTCTAAAATAGATCAGCAATAGCGGAGCCTGCTGTGTGCATTAAAGATATATAAAGGTTAACTAGCTTCTATTTTCGAGGGGGGGAGGGGGGGGGGGGGGTGATAAAGTTTAAAAAACCTTTTTTTCAAATGACTTCTTATGACTTCTAAGAGCTCCCAGAGTTTAATTCTCAGTGTTTCATTGTGAACCCGAGAACTCCAGGCTTGCTGGTGTACTCTGAGGTGTCCACGGAAACAAAAGCCTGCGTACATCCATGCTGCTTTTTTCAAAAGCATCCCTTCAGAAGGTGCCAGAAGTGCCTGGTAATGACCGCTGTTAGGGATATAATTATGAGCATAATTCTAAGTTTTTGTAGCTGTAGTTGTTTCTGAGTATAATGATGGCTGATGGTGTTTTTTTGTTGTTTGCTTTTTTTGACTGCAGTGGTTACTGAAGATGTTTGTTGACTATAACGATGAGTCTGAAATGCGTTTGTGTGATTCCGAATGATGGATGCAGGTGTTTTTGTTATACTTAGGGCTGGAGGTATTTTGCAACTGTAATGGTGGCTTAATGCATTTTCGTGACTGTAATGGCTGGATGTGTTTTGCGACTGTGAAGTAACTGAGAACGCATTTGGACAATAAGGTTGGCTGAGTATATATACTTTTTTGCAATTGTAATAGTGTCAGATTTATCTGGGACAGGGCTGGGTAGCCTGAATTTGCCATTTTGCAAATTTAAGTTGAAACATGTTCAAGCCATAACTGTTCCGCTGATACATTATTTCATCGTCTACGCAGTAAACGTATGATGTGAAATACACACAGGGGTGCAGCTCTTGCTTTTCACTCTGAAGTTGCGTTTTTCGTCTGATCACACAGTCAGTCCTACAAATATTTGCTCGCTGATCTCGTCACAGACGACATCAAAGATTGTTTGCCGTGGGCTGCACTTCTGAGAAATTACTTTCCGATGTGTTAAAGAACTCATTCGGATCAGAAACCGAGAAAAAAATGGGGGGGGGGGGGGTGGGGGGAGGAAAGAACCCATCAGTTTTTTTGTCGTTGTGCATGCTGGGTAATATGCTAATTTGAAATGATTCAATGAAGTACTTGAGTGAATATTCATAAATAATGAATATGCTAATCATGGTGCATTTAACCACGTACCGGGCTCTGACGGGGCAGAGTGTCAGTGCTGTTCTCTGAGCCGCAATGTGCTGTTCCTGTAAAATCTAAATGGCGTTCCCTAGTGTTTTTGAACTTGCTGTTTCAAATCCAGCGATGGCTCTGTTTCCCCCCAGCTCCAGGATTTCAGGAAATTCTATCCTGTGGTTTGATACAGCATGACACTGATCCATGCTGGTAAACACAAGAAATGGAATGTACTCAAAACAATCTTACATCATTCATTCATTCATTCATTACGTGAATGTAAAATATATGTATTTATTGGGAGAGTGTTTTTATTGAAGGAGTTCAAATTCAATATTTTAAAATCCCCCTTCCTTTTCCTTTGTCTTGCTGTGGGTTTCTTCTTAATGATGTTCTAAACAGTTGCTTTTGGGAAGCCTGTGGTCTGGCCCAAGTCTCTGTGTTCTTATTTCTCAGCCTTATAATGGCTTCCTTGTCTTTCAGTGGCACATCTCTGGTCCTCATGTTGACAAATGGCAATAACAGACTACAAAGGCAATCAAGACCAGAATGCTCCCTTAAACCTGCACTAAAGAGGCAACTGAGCACACCAGACTAGTCAGAAACACCTTTTGATGCCATTTGTCTCGAATATTAAAATTCGGTCTCTGTGTAAAAAGTGCTGTATAGAAAATATGTGTGTGTATGTGTGCGTGTGTGTGAGTGTCTTTTTGCGTGCATGTGAATGTGTGTGTGTGTGTGTGTGTGTTTGAATGAGTGTGTGTGTGTCTGTGTGTGTGCATGCGTGTGTTGCGTGTGAGTGTGTGCGTGTATTTCCCTGTTTTCCAGCACATCTGTTGCCATGGCAGACGAAACATTTGCTGTTGTGTGTGAGATCGGTTTGCGGTGTGAGGTGAAGCTTGCGCGGGATTCTGATCTGTTTCCCGCCGTACATCGGTGATGTCTGAACACGACAAAAAGCTTTTCTGTACTCCTCAGAGACGGGCTTCTCGTTGTACGGAGGCAGGCTATGCTAATTCAAATTCTCTTATGAATACCACAAATCTGAATTCTGTGCCTACATTTCCCAGGAGACTCCACTGTAACCCCCCCCCCCCCCCCCCCCCCCCCGCAAGACAACTCCTGAAGTGGAGAGGCAGCGTATGGTAATTCAGAATATGAATTAAATAAATATAGAGTTCTGTGGTTACATTTCTTGGATATCTCCTATGTCCTCTAGCTACCCCCTGCCCCCCAGCACAGGCACACACACACACACACACACATGCGCACATGCGCACACATACACACACTCACACACACACACACACAAAATGAAAATGATAAACGAAGTGATTTTTTGCGCTGCTTGTTGATGCCTGTTTCTGTTACTGTGGCATTACCTTCAGTAATATGGAAAGGGAAGCGAAACCTGGGGAATGTTTCAATGTGGCTTACAGTTTGGAGTTTGGAGCGCAGTAAGTATTCAGCTGAAAATGAAAAAGCATCTGTTTAAAATCTGCTGAAGCCCCCCGCTGAGTCAGCTCCCTCCGCCCCACTCCCCCCCCCAACCCCCCCCCCCCCCCCCCCCCCCAGGTGTCTCCCTACCTGTCTTCCAGGGAGGCTTTCCTTGTCATCGTTGCCTCCGGCTCGCTTTGTGGGGTTTTACCGTGAAGCTTTTTTTGTGCGTGCGCCATAAAAATAAAAGTTTTGATTGAAACCTGATTCGTTTTTTCCTCACGGAGGATTTGAGCCTGAACGGCAGCCTATTTTCGGTGCAGAGAATAAGGCGTGAACTGTGATTGGTTGGAGCTCTTACAAGGGGCGGGGCTATGAGAGAGTCTAGTACGGCTAGGCGTTGTGGCTGGGAACAGTGACCACACAGGGACAGGAGAGCCGGTCTGTTCACAGTACAGAGGGTAGTGCTGACGGCGTGCGGCGCCGCCCTGCCAATCAAACCGTGTAGTGCCCAATCAGGGCGTGTCTCAGGTCTTTTTTTTTTTTACGCCCGCCCCACTCCCCCACTCCCTCCCACCCCACACTGATTCTGTGTTCCCCGCCGTTTCTGATGGAGGTCACCTGCCAGATGTCCTCCATCCTGCGCGCTCTCTCCTTATTACCGCGGTTACGCAAAGGCCCCCGAGCTGGGGCAGGGGGGTGGGGGGGTGGGGGGGTGGGGGGGGGGGGAGTAAAAGCGCCAATTCCGCGCCCCCCTGACCCGACGTCACGCCGCGTTCCTGGGAGAGCGCGCATATGCTGGGAATGTTAACGCCACGGGGAATCTCGGAATAACCGTATTCAGGTCACCAGGCAGGACCGGCAAATATTAGAAAAAAGCCCTCTTCTGTCTTTATCCCCCCTCCCTCTCCCTCCCTCCCTCTCTCTCTCTCTCCCTCCCTCTCCCTCCCTCTCTCTCTCTCTCTCTCTCTCTCTCCCTCCCTCTCTCTCTCTCTCTCCCTCCCTCTCCCTCCCTCCCTTTCTCTCTCTCCCTCTCTCTCCCTCCCTCTCTCTATTCCTCCTCCTCCCTCTCTCTCCTCTCCCTCCCTTTCTCTCTCTCCCTCTCTCTCCCTCCCTCCCTCTCTCTCTCTCTCTCTCTCTCCCTCCCTCTCCCTCCCTCCCTCTCTCTCCCTCTCTTTCTCTCTCTACCTCTCTCCCTCCTCTCTCCTTTCCCCCCCCCCTCTCTCTCTCTCTCTCTCTCGCTCTCGCCTGCACTGATAAGCTTTGGGTATTTGCTCAAAGTAAAGCCTTCGGAAAGCTGAAGAAGGAAAACTACTGTTTTCATAATTCATCAAAAGCTAAGCCTTCGTTTTATATCAATACTTAGTTTGCACATGCATTTCTGCAATCCTTGTACAAGCATCCTCTTGTTTTTCCACATAAATTATCCAGCAGGCGTGCATCCTTACTGTTGTTCTTTGGGTGTTTTTCCATGTTTTTTTTTTTTTGTTTTTTTTAACACTCAATTCTCTTAGCTTTATGAAACACATTCGGCAAACGTTGATGTTGCGGCTGCTGTCTAACGCAGACAATAAATCAATGTGAACATTCGAACCCGGGCCCTTCAGCGCACAGCTCAACACAGAAAGGGTGAGCTGTGTTTGAGGTCCGGGTCTCATCCATCTTTCCAGCCTTCCTGGTGTGCCGCTCTGTCTCCCTGTATTCCATTAGTGAGGAGGTAAAGGTGGAAGCTTCGTCCGTTTGTTCTGCTCACGCAGCGTCGTCCCCGCTTAGGTTGTCTGGTTGCCAGAACATTCTAGGAAAGTCACGCCCCAGACGTGAGCCTTCAGACAGTTTCCCGGACAACCCCTGAATGGCATTTTGCATAGAAACGCAAGAACGTTAAGAACGCATAACCATGACAACAGGACGCTCTGCCAATCCTCATCTGCTGTTTTACCTGCAAACCATTCCACACCCTGACGGTTCAGCGTGAAGAAGCACTTTCTGACATCCATGCGGAATTTACTTTCTGCTTATTTCCACATACTAAGCGCCTTTGTTCTACTGACCCAATCAGAAAAGCTATCAGAAAAGTCTATTGAGGAGATCCCTGTAATTAAAAACCTTCAACATTTAGGGCTTGACTTACCGAGACCTTTAGCATATGCAAAACCTTTTAGCACACACAAAACTAACAACACTGCCAATGATTGGTGACCGTTGCTCACGTTGTTGGTTTTGCGTCTCTTGAAAGGTTTGCGCATGCTAAAGGCCCTTGTAAATCCGCCCATTGGTGTTAAACGTTTCAGGTTAATAAATGGTTTGTAAAGCGTTCGCTGTGAGTCTCTGATACGGATCTCAGTCTCAACCATTCATTGTTTCGTTCAACAGGCCCCAACTCTGTCCTTTTACGGGATCATTTCGAGAGCAAGTCAGCGGTAATTCAATGTTGGATATGGGATGTTTTAAATTCTAGATTTTATTCTAGATTTTATTTTAGATTTTGGTTGTGAATTATCTGGGGCATCACAGCATGCACAATGCTGAAAAAAAAAATCTGCTTCAGTTGGTCACTTTAGTAAATTATGTAGATTATTAGGGTCAGTATTTCAACACGTTTGAGTTAAACATTGCATATGTGCATGGGCATACTTCAAGGGCAGATGCACTTTATATATATTTGTTTTTTACTATCTGCTCACAATGACAGAGAGCATGATGGGAGTTGTATGCCACGTGGGAAGATCCCCATGACAGTATTTTTAAAAGGTTAATTTTGTAATGAAAAACAAATGTATTACCAAGTTATCACTGGTTAGACTACTACAAAAATAAAAGCATATGGCTCGAACTAAGGACAGCAATTTTTCTTTATTTTAAATGTCTGCACTCAGAAATGAGATTATAACCGTTTCAATTTTGTTTTCCAGCTTTATTTATTTGTATTTTTTTTAGAACATTTTAATCCTCACAGAGGAGAGAGTTCGGAGTTTTTTTAGCTGTTTGGCTCTCGTTGGTTTAACGTGGCATAGCCGCCACACAAATGAATTACAGCTGCAGGAGTTGACACAGTGGATAAATGTAATTTAAAAACGCATCCGAGTACAAACCAGGGGCTGTTGAAATGCGGCCCGGCGCCTGAGAACACTGTTCAACATTCAAGGGGATTCATTCAGTGTGCAAAACTATTCAAATAAATCTCCCGTTTGTTTACGCCACGTAGAGCCGCTATATCATCACAACTGACAAAATGCAATTATGGTGAATAAACAGACAAAAAAAAAAAAAAGCTTGCTTTCTTTTTCCCCCATTGGAATTACGTAAGATTTTTTTTTTTTTAGTTTATTATTTTGTGTGCGTAGAAGAAGAAGAAAAATAATAATAATAATAAGAAGAAGATTTTGCTAAACTGTACATTAGCAGGAATTCATCCCCTATATCCCACTGATTTAATGATGAGAACAGGCCATTCAGCCCAACAATGCTTGCCATTTTCCTGACTAAATCCGTGCTCTAATTACCTACAGTCTAGAATAGATAGTATCTAACACCATATCAAGCCTGGTTTTGAAAATCCCCAGAGTTTCTGCCTCTACTACGTGACCTGGCAGGTTGACCACTCTCTGCGTGAAAAAGCTTTTCCTAATGTCTGTACAGAATTAACCTTTTGCTCGTTTCCATTTATGTCCCCTTGCTCTCCTAACGGAACTCAACCTGAACTCAACATGGTTTATGTTTTCTCTGGGTCCTTATATATGTTATGCAGTGGGTATAATGTGCTTTGATGGTTAGGGAAAGCAGTTTGGAACTCAAAGGTTGTGGGTTAAATTTCCTGCAAGGGCCTTGCCATTGTACCCTTGAGTAAAGTCGCTTAACCTGAATTGCTTCAGTAAATATCCAGCTGTATAAAGGGACTGTATGTAAGGAACATGAGCAGTACAAGTCCCTCTGGATATAAGCAGCAGCTAAATTCTGAAGTATAATGAAACTATTAAAATGATTTTGATTGCTTTGGGTATTTAAAGCAATTTAAGAACAAGAAAAAAATAACCGTATACATGCAATTCATTTGACTTATATTTTAGTCAAGGTTATTTGCAAAATCTCAATTTTCACCCTAGTTTTTTTATTTTATTATTTTTTAAAATGAAAACTGCATCATAATTATTAGTCTGATGTCTTCTTCAGACTGCTCGTAATTTATTTTATTTATTAATTTGATAAAATAATGCAGGACGGCTGAAGGTTTGACAAGCTCGGTAATTAAAATCTTTCAAATGGAGAGCCTTTTGCTGAACGGTTCAGTGCAGACGCACACAGCAAATTAGCTAGCGTAGTTAGCGCACGCCGCTTCCCTGGAAACTGAATTTGAGTCTCCTTTCTTTAATTTGCCCCACATACTTTTTGAAATGAAACTCATCATCTCACCAGCTCTGGTTCAGCAGGGTAAAATCTTACTTCCACGCCACTGAAATAACCTCCTTCACTGTTGTTCCCCTCAACCAATCAATCAAGCCATCTGCTGCAGCACTTCTTTAAGTCATTGCATCATGACAACGGTTTAAAAAGAAAACGAAACAAGAGAAAAACCCTTAAAGATCGCAGACGCTGCAGCCCTCCAGGGCTGGAGTTAAACCTGCAGACACTGCAGCCCTCCAGGACTGGAGTTAAACCTGCAGATGCTGCAGCCCTCCAGGACTGGAGTTAAACCTGCAGACACTGCAGCCCTCCAGGACTGGAGTTAAACCTGCAGACGCTGCGGCCCTCCAGGACTGGAGTTAAATCTGCAGATGCTGCGGCTCTCCAGGACTGGAGTTAAACCTGCAGGCACTGCGGCCCTCCAGGACTGGAGTTAAACCTGCAGACACTGCAGCTCTCCAGGACTGGAGTTAAACCTGCAGACGCTGCGGCCCTCCAGGACTGGAGTTAAATCTGCAGATGCTGCGGCTCTCCAGGACTGGAGTTAAACCTGCAGGCACTGCGGCCCTCCAGGACTGGAGTTAAACCCGCAGACACTGCGGCCCTCCAGGACTGGAGTTAAACCTGCAGATGCTGCAGCCCACCAGGACTGGAGCTAAACCTGCAGACGCTGCGGCCCTCCAGGACTGGAGTTAAACCTGCAGATGCTGCGCCCCTCCAGGACTGGAGTTAAACCTGCAGATGCTGCGGCCCACCAGGACTGGAGTTAAACCTGCAGATGCTGTGGCCCTCCAGGACTGGAGTTAAACCTGTGCACCCTGCTGCACCCCAGGACTGGAGTTAAACCTGCAGACGCTGTGGCCCTATATGACTGGAGTTAAACCTGCAAACATTATAACCCCGCAGAACTGGAGTTTGAGATCACTGATTAATATGGTAAACTCTCGACTCCCGCCTTTGGCTACCCTGGTTAATATGGTCCGGTGGTGATCTTTAAGGTGAGACTACCCAGTGGCAGCATCTTGGGAACACTGTACCATGTAGGAGGAAACGCAATCGTCTTTCTTCACTGTTTGACGTACGATCGAGGTCATCGAGGCATCCGCGGCAGGGCGGTATTCAATCAAACCAGTAATTGTCTGCTAATCACAAATCACAAAGCCTGACGCTATCAGGAGCTGTTTAACATTTTACTTTCTTTTTTTTTTTTCTCTTTGGGTGGAACAAAGAAAATAAAGGAGTGCCATGTTGCTGATTGCCTTGGGTGGTTTTTTTTTTTAGTTTTTTTTTTAGTCGATGTGAGGCAGCGGGTAAAGCCGCTCGCCTGTTTTCCATCCTCTGCGAGGTCGCGTTCACCTCGTTTTTTTTTTGCGCGGGGCCGATAGCCCTGCCTAAAAGCACGGGCCCGGTTTCAACGCTGTTCCAGGAGAAGCGCCTTTTACACAATTTATGTGTAAAATCCAAAAAAAAGAAGAAAAAAAAAAACGACAACAACACAAAATGAAAGGATGAGTCTGAAAAGCACTGCTGTAATCACAGGGCTTCTCTGCCATCATTAATACCCCTAGTGAAGGGTAATGGAATGTAATGGGATGTAATGGGATATGGATCACTTATCTGTGCTCCCTAACAGCGCCCTAGAAGGGCCGCACCAACGCAAAGGAGATCCAGACCCAAAATCAATTTTAGGCAGATTACGAGATGCAGCAATCAGTCTTCCTTTTCAAATAGCAGGATGCATGATGCACTGCCCCACCCGACTTCTCGACACGCACACACACACACATGCACACACGCATACACACACACGCACACACACACACGAATACACGCACACGCACGTGCACACATACACTCACACGCACGCACGTATACACATGCACACAGACACACACTCACACACACACATACAAACACCTGTGCAGAAATGATCTCATTAATGAAAGAAAAGGCAAAGATGTGATATTCATTGCAGCAGCTGTGCTGTAGAATAATAAATAAACTCATTTCTCTACCTCTTCAGTTCTGATTTCATTTCCCTGCTCTCTCTCTCTCTCTCTCTCTCTCTCTCTCTCTCTCTCTCCTGCTCCCTCCCTCCCTCCATCCCTCCCTCCCTCCCACCAGTGCACACCATATTGCAAATGTACCAGGAGGGAAAGGTCATATCATTAATCTACTCTCACACTGCCAAATGGCAGCATATCCATCTTTTCCAATCTGATTTTATTAGATTTGTGTGCGACGGCTCTGAATGGCCTTAACCCTGTGGTTTCCGATGTGCCCGCAGGAGTGTGTGTGTATTTGTGTGTGTGTTTGTGTGTGTATGCGTGTGCATACGTGTGTGTGTGTGTGTGTGTGTGTGGGTATCTATCGTCTTTTTAAGATCTAAGAGCACAACCTACACCCATTGTAATGTATGTGTGTGTGTGTGTGTGTGTGTGTGTGCATGCATATGTGTATGTGTCCGTGTGTGAGTGTTGTGTGTGAGCGAGTGTGTGTGTGTTTGTGAGTAAGAATGTGCGTGCGTGTGACTGAATGTGTGCATGTATGTGTGAGTGTGTGTGTGCGGGCATGTGTGTATGTGAGTGTTGTGTGTGAGTGAGTGTGTGTGTTTGTGAGTGAGAATGTGCGTGCGGGCATGTGTTTGTGTGTGAGCATGTGCATGTGCGCATGTCTGTGTGTGTGTGTGTGTGTGTGTGTGTGTGCGTGAGCCCCAGAGGTAACAGTGTGCAGTGAGGAGGGTAGAATCCCTTGGCAGTAGTCTCATTAACATGGGGTCACTGGTTCACAGTTGCAAAAGGGCAGAGGTTGAAAGGAGCATGTTGTACGATTAGGCCAGGACCTGACATTAAGCGCTCCTTTAAAAGAAGCACGCTGGCTAACGCATGCCTCATAATGTTTGACTGGGAGCAGTCAACTTTATTGGCAGACATTTGTTTTATCTGTCATAGGGCATGCACACACACACACACACACACATGAACAGACACATACACACACAAACACAGACACACATGCACACACAGACACACTCACATTCACTCATACACACACGCACACACAAACACAGACACAGACACAAACACAGACACACACACACACGCACACACAGACACACACATACATAAAGCCTCACTGCATCTTTGAGTCTTATTACATTAAGTTCACCGCTGTAAGTTTCACATTCGGTACTTTTTACGCTTCTTAATATCCTCTGCGGCGTACTGAATCATCTCTCCGGTCTGCACCGGAGGCTTGTTTTTCTCCTCCGCTGATATTTCGGAGCTACCCAGGCGTCGGCTGAAACTCCGGAGCGCGCGAGATGAGAGCATCAATCCCCGAAAATAAGGCTTTTTCCCCCACAAGCGCGGGCCTTGGTTACCGCGGGCTGGCGGACGGCGATGACAGTCGGAGATAAAGAGCGGCGTTCGTGCAGCGCCCTGCGAGCAGCGCGAAAACGTGGGCGGGGCGCGGGAGCTGGAGCCGTGCGGGCTGATGGGTTAAACCCCTTAAATCTGAGCTGTGATCTGCTGCGCGGCCAGGATCGCCACGGCGACGCGCTCAGGATCGCCACGGCGACGCGCTCAGGATCGCCACGGCGACGCGCTCAGGATCGCCACGGCGACGCGCTCAGGTTCCTGGTGGAGAGTCACGCTCCGCCTGAGCTCGGACTGTCCAACACGCGTGTTCACCTGTGAGAGGGATTGACACGTGTGTGGCGGGCACCGTGTTAACAGAGATTAGATACCGGGAAAGCCCTCGCATGCAAAGTACAGAAAAAAGTAGGAGCCATTGGGTTTTTAAAGGCTACAATGTAACAGTCAAACTGTGCCATACGGTAACACAGTCATACTGTGCTAGGCTGTAACAGTCACACTGTGCTATGCTGTAACACAGTCAAACTGTGCCATACGGTAACACAGTCATACTGCGCCATGCTGTAGCAGTCACACTGTGCCATGCTGTAACAGTCATACTGTGCCGAGTTCTGAAATTCTGCACTTTCAGAAACGTGCTCATAGAGAGGCGGAGGGATCCACAAGCATACTGCTGGTGGATTAAGTTGTTTTTTTTTTTATTACTAAGAATTGTTTTACAAGATTTAAATTAGATGTAAATTGAACAGGAACTTTTTAAAATTTATTTGTTTTTTTTCTTTTTACATTGAGAAACATTGAGTGTTGCAAATCATCCAATCCGGCAAGCCGTGCCTCCTCTCTCCCGCCGCGTGTCATAACGCCACTGCCACCGCCAAGGCCTGGCGGGACTGGCACTGTCTTATCTCTGTGTGTGTGTGTGTGTGTTTGTGTGTGTGTGCACCTGTGTGTGTGTGTGTGTGTGTGTGTGTGTGTGTGCACCTGTGTATGTGTGTGTGTGTGTGCACCTGTGTGTGTGTGTGTGTGTGTGTGTGTGTGCACCTGTGTGTGTGTGTGTGTGTGTGTGTGTGTGTGTGCACCTGTGTGTGTGTGTGTGTGTGTGTGTGCGTGTGTGTGTGTACCTGAGTGTGTGCGTGTGTGTGTGTGTGCGTCAGTGTATGCGTGCGTGTGTGTGTGTGTGTGTGTGTGTGTGCACCTGTGTGTGTGTGTGTGTGCGTGTGTGTGTGCGCGTGCGTGCGTACATGTGCATATGTGTGTGCGTACGTGTGTGTGTGGCCTGAAACGGGATTGGACAGTGGAGTCAAAGCAGGCCCTGCAGAGGTGCCTTTCAGTTCTCTGATAGACGCCAACGTGGCCAGATTTCCCATGAGCCAATAGGGGGGGCTGGGGGGGGGGGGTGTCATGTGATCTCCAGTCACCACGGCGACAGTCATCTAATTTTCTCTGTGTCACTCAGAGGGGGAGAGTGAGCCACCCCCACCCCCCCAAAACCACTTTGAGTGGTACGTTCTGCTTCCAGCCTGGTAATTGGTACCTGCCAGTCCCTCTGCAATTTGAAGGGAGAGGTCAGAAGTCACCGACAGCACTTCCTGCAATGCCTGCAGGATAAAGACTCCGGCAGACTCCGTACCCATTTCTGTCGGCTGTTTTTTCTTTATTATTATTATTTATTTATTCACTTTTTTTCATGAGAAGACAGTTCCTGAAAAATACTGCCAATGTATATCTGGGCACTGGCTATTTCAGTACAGAAGGTTTACATCTCTGCACTACTGTTTAGGCATGAAACACCCACATCATACGACTTCATGACTGGCTGAGCTGGAAACAGTAACACTTCTAACAGACTTTATGTGAGCACCATGGTGACTAAATGCGCTCTGGTGGAGTAAAGAAATGGATTTACCAATTCATGAGTTAATTTCACACGGAATGTTTTTATTTATTTTTTATTTCCTGGTGTTCTTGTGAATCACGCACCGTCTTCCTCTGCCAAGACGGTTCAGCGATTCACTGTGGAAAAGAGTGTCTGCCAAACCATACTGTGGATAGATAAATAAAGAAATAAACGCATAAATAAATAGATGGCGGTATTGGCAGCGGTGGTGGTGATGGCGGTTGTGCTGGGGGTGGCGGTGGTGGCGGTGGTGGTCTTGGTGGTTGTTGTAATGGTGGTGTTGGCAGCAGTGATGGTCAGGGTGGTTGTTGTAGTGGTGGTGTTGGCAGCAGTGCCGGTCAGGGTGGTTGTTGTAGTGGTGGTGTTGGCAGCAGTGCCGGTCAGTGTGGTTGTTGTAGTGGTGGTGTTGGCAGCAGTGGTGGTCAGGGTGGTTGTTGTAGTGGTGGTGTTGGCAGCAGTGGCAGTCCTGGCGGTTGTTGTAGTGGTGGTGTTGGCAGCAGTGGCGGTCAGGGTGGTTGTTGTAGTGGTGGTGTTGGCAGCAGTGCCGGTCAGGGCGGTTGTTGCAGTGGTGGTGTTGGCAGCAGTGGTGGTCAGGGTGGTTGTTGTAGTGGTGGTGTTGGCAGCAGTGCCGGTCAGGGCAGTTGTTGTAGTGGTGGTGTTGGCAGCAGTGGCGGTCAGGGTGGTTGTTGTAGTGGTGGTGTTGGCAGCAGTGGCGGTCAGGGCGGTTGTTGTAGTGGTGGTGTTGGCAGCAGTGGCGGTCAGGGCGGTTGTTGTAGTGGTGGTGTTGGCAGCAGTGCCGGTCAGGGTGGTTGTTGTAGTGGTGGTGTTGGCAGCAGTGGCAGTCAGGGTGGTTGTTGTAGTGGTGGTGTTGGCAGCAGTGGCGGTCCTGGCGGTTGTTGGCGGCGGAGCTGGCCAGACTCTGTGCCCTTGGCGTGACTCGCGCGCAGTCGGGCGCGTGTTAACCCACGCTTGATCACCGCGTTAGCGCCGCGCTCAACACCAACGCCCCGATTATCCGCCTCTCCTCATCCATCTCACAGCTCGGGGAAAAGGGATGTGGTGGTGGTGGGGGGTGGGGGGGGGGTTTGACAGGCGCCCCCCCCTCCCCCCTTCTGTTCTGTGAACTCAGTTTGCAACAATAAAAACCCCTCCTCCCTTCTCCATCCACATAATGCCCTCTTTGTGCGGTTAGAACCTTCCAGCCAGCTGTGTGCTTTGATATTACTCCGAGGGGGGGCAGGTTTGCTTTAATCCTCACCTGACCTTGTAAGGTGTGGGAGGGGGAGGGTGAGGGGGGGGGGAGTTGGGGGGTGCAATAATCCAAAGCTATTTTGAAAAAGGAGGCTCAGAACACCACTGGGATGATCTGATTGATGTTGTGGCTGGCTGCAGTTTTATTCATTATAGCCCTCTCCCACTGTAGAGCTGGAACCAGGCTGGCTCATTATAGCCCTTTCCTATTGCAGAGCTGAACCAGGCTGGCTTATGATCCCCCTTTCCCACTGTTGAGCTGGAACCAGGCTGGCTCATTATAGCCCTTTCCCAATGCAGAGCTGGAACCTGGCTGGCTCATTATAGCCCTTTCCCAATGTAGAGCTGGAACCAGGCTGGCTATTATAGCCCTTTCCCACTGTAGAGCTGGAACCAGGCTGGCTCATTATAGCCCTTTCCCGCTGTAGTGCTGGAACCAGGCTGGCTCATTATAGCCCTTTCCCACAGTAGTGCTGGAACCAGGTTTGGCAGGTTTGCTTTAATCCTCACCTGACCTTGTAAGGTGTGGGAGGGGGAGGGTGAGGGGGGGGGAGTTGGGGGGTGCAATAATCCAAAGCTATTTTGAAAAAGGAGGCTCAGAACACCACTGGGATGATCTGATTGATGTTGTGGCTGGCTGCAGTTTTATTCATTATAGCCCTCTCCCACTGTAGAGCTGGAACCAGGCTGGCTCATTATAGCCCTTTCCTATTGCAGAGCTGAACCAGGCTGGCTTATGATCCCCCTTTCCCACTGTTGAGCTGGAACCAGGCTGGCTCATTATAGCCCTTTCCCAATGCAGAGCTGGAACCTGGCTGGCTCATTATAGCCCTTTCCCAATGTAGAGCTGGAACCAGGCTGGCTATTATAGCCCTTTCCCACTGTAGAGCTGGAACCAGGCTGGCTCATTATAGCCCTTTCCCGCTGTAGTGCTGGAACCAGGCTGGCTCATTATAGCCCTTTCCCACAGTAGTGCTGGAACCAGACTGGCTCATTGGGGGGGGGGGGGGGTTTCCATTTTCCAGCTCCTTTGGCGGGTTTCACTGGAGATAGAGACGTTTACGTTTAACCGCCAGCAGTGGGGCCCCCGTCTGCCTGTCTGTCCAGGGGCCTGGCGCCGCGTCAGAGCAGCGTGGGAATTAAGCGATCGTCCCGCCCGCCCGCCCGTCCGACGACAGCCCGCCGCGGCGCCACCGGCGAGAACAATGCGCGAGATAAACGCGCCTCTCGCTCCGCCACAGCCGCCGCTCGTCTCCCCATTGTGGCCGCTTGCCGTTTGCAGTTCTTCTCTAAATCTATTCAGAATTTTTTTTTTTTTTTTTTTTTCATTCGCCCAAATTGAATTAATTTACTCAGCTTCAGAGGCCTAATTAACTGCGAGCAGATTTTTTTTTTTTTTTAGTTTTTTGTTTTTTAAACCGACTTCAGAAATTCAGTAGCGTGCGAACTGGTGCTTGATTGAGGAGAGGCTGGAGCGGCTTGCGGATGATGGCAGCTTTGTTGTGTGCCCAGTGATCAGAGGGTTTCGAGCTCTCTGTGTCTTTTGTCTCTCCGTAATTCCCTGTGTCTTCAGCCAGCTTCTCCGGATTCTGTCCCATCCCAAGTTTTAGAGTCCCCATTTGCACCCCTCCCACAGCCCAGAAAGGGCCAAATGCAGTCACACCGTTATTCTTTCAGGAAATTGACTAGCCTCTGGAAGCTACTGCATTTATTTGCTTAGAGGACAGCCAGAGAGACTTATACAGCTAATGCATACAGAATTACCCATAATTCAGCTGCCCATGCCCTGAAGCATTATGTTGCAATTTGGGATTTAAACATACAGCTTTCAGAGTGCGAGCCTCTCTCCCTTTTGCTATCCTAGCGTTCTCAATGTTTTTACTGGGTTGTAAAAGTTTGGGCGAGTTGCCTAAAAGTCATTTTGAGCCGCCCGAGGAAAAAAATTAGATAATTGAATTTAAATCTGCTCGAAAAATTGTGTTTAAATAAAAGCCTGTCGTAGGTCGGCGAAAAAGTGGATTGTGGTGGGTAGCGGAGTCGGCATGGCAACGGTTGCCAAACCCCTCGAACCAACATGAGTCAATATCAGTGCAGCGGAAAACAACCAGCAACAACTATATTTCAAATCATTGCAATGTACTGTACAGGGGAATGAACAGACGTGCAGCCATAATTGAAACTCGCTGTTTGTTGAGCTTGGACGTGAGTGCTATGCCTACATGCATTTTTGAAGGAGACAAACCTACTTGGAGAAAGAAAAGAAAAAAAGACAATGAAAACCTACTATACTATGTTTGGCTGTCCCTGCCATTACACAAGGTACATTTATTATTGGTACACTTAACTAAAAGGCAAAGTTAAAGGCCATGATACACTGGTGACATTTGCAGTCAGTGCAGATGCAGTGCGGCTTGCAGGAAGGAATGGAGATGGAAGTGAATGGGATAAACATCAGTGAGGGTGACATCATCACAACTGTGTGGGGGAAAAAATTGCCTCAAAATGTTGCCTGCGTATCCTGGCCTTAATGAATGCGTAGGCAGTGACGATCACCTTTAATGGAATTAAAAGATCCCAGCCTCTTATCCAGATACCTACTGGGAATAAATACAGAGATTAATTAGCACTGACCGACCTGCATACCTGCCCTGGTCCTCTTAGCCATGGAGGAATTCATGCAATTGAATTAACATTAAAGTTAAAGAAGGAATAACCGGGTACAGCGTTATTACGTGAGTCTGTGCAGAAACGGGCGTCTATGAAAGCGCGTGATTGGAGCAGAAGGGGTAAAGGTGTTACGTTAGCCGTGAGGCTAGTTAGCCAGCCCGGCCTCGTTTTGGTCGGGAGTTTAAGCCTCTTTCTGAGCCGGGAGGGAAAAAAAAGCTCTGATTTCATACACAGCGAGGGCACTCTCAGAGAACCTGCGCGCGTTTAAGCATCTAAGCCGGATTTCTTTTGTGAACACATCCAGCTGCTTTCACGGATACTCGGATACTGTCAGACACGATCTCAGAGCTCCCGGTCTTCAGTTTTTTTTTTTTTATGTTTGTTTTTTTCTTTCTGGTTCTTTTTTTTTTTTAATCAGCGGCCATTTTGGAAAGAGGTGTGTACGGGCTCCTTTCGCTGATCAGCGACTTAAAACGAGCTTGTAAGCGCTGACAGAAGACCAGAAAGCAGCAGAGATCATGACCCTCCTGATCTTGGGTTCTGACTTGTATGGGTTTTTTTTTCCCAGTCAGATGGCGGTAATTTTGTTGACTCCCATATGACATGAAGGCAGCACGATCCTGATATCCTCTGCAATATGAAGGAACTGATCTTGGATCAGTGGCCGGCAGGTTTAATGAAGCTGTGACAAAGAGGGATGGAATGCTGGGATTGATCTGGGGTCAGTTCCCGGGAGAATTAATAGAGCTGTCGCCAAAAAAAAAAAGGGGGGGGGGGGGTCAGGTCACTGTGAACATTAGCAGCAGAAAGTGGTGCGTGACCTTTACACAGACCAGCTCATTACAACATGACCGACAACCTTTCTACAGAGTCAATATGAACCCCAGGATGGACAGCCTGACCTTTCCTCCTGGTAGGGATGGATCGACTCGCCATGCCTGACCTTTCCTCCTGGTAGGGATGGATCGACTCGCCATGCCTGGCCGCCTCCGTTCACGCTGTAGACGCTCAACTCGCTGTGCCTGGCTGCCGAAAGCATTCTGAGAAAGAGGCACTTAGGCTGATGAATGGATGGTAATTAGTTTTTGTTTTATGTGTGTGTGTGTGTGTGTGTGTGTGTGTGTGAGAGTGTGTGTGCACTTGTGCATGTGTCTGTGCAGGTCCGTGTGTGTGTTGGTAATGTATGTACCATTGCTGTTTTTTTTTAACTGACGCTTTTAAAGCCAGGAACATTATCTGCAATTACCAGCCACAATAACTATGACCTTTTCTTAGCCAATCAGAATTCAGAGAAATGTTTGCTCTCTGTAAACTGCGTTGAAGCCGGATACCGGGCCCAGTGTCAGATCCCTCCCACCCCCTCTTAAATAACTGAACAGGCTGACACAAACATTTTTTTTAATGTAATGGTTTTAGCCTGCAGTCAATCCCACAGACACTAAATAAATAATGAGTACAGCAGGTATCGATGGGACAGCATTTCATGCATGTGTGTGTGCATGTGTGTGAGTGTGTCTGTATGTGTGTGTCTGTGTGTGTGTGTGTGTGTGTCTGTCTGTATGTATCTGTGTGTGTGTGTTTGTGTGTATGTCTGTCTGTCTGTCTGTCAGTATGTATCTGTGTGAGTGTGTGTGCATGTGTGTGCGCGTGTCTGTCTGTATGTATCTGTGTGTGCGAGTGTGTGTGTGTGTGCGTGCATGTGTGTTTGTGTGTATGTCTGCCTGTCAGTATGTATCTGTGTGTGTGCATGTGTGTGTGCATGTGTGTGCGTGTGTGAGCGTGTGCGTGTGTGTGTCCGTCTGTATGTATCTATGTGTGTGTGTGTGTGTGTATGTCTGTCTGTCTGTCTGTCTGTCAGTATGTATCTGTGTGTGTGCATGTGTGTGGGTGTGTGTGTGTGTGTGTGAGAGCGTGTGCGTGTGTAGCCTGATACAGGATCGGACGTTGAAGTCAAAGCAGTCCTCTCTCCCGCTTAAGGTCACGCTGACAATATTTCATAAAGCAATTTGCCCGTCCCTCACTGTGATTGCAATCGCAGCCCATTATTACAGCATACTGAGGGCCACTGCAGCTCAAACACCTTCTGATAAATAATTACAAAAAAAGGGAGAAAAAAGTGTGCATGGTCAAGACCAAAGACAGATACAAAAGCCACTGCTTTTTCTAACCTCCCAAAATCTCTGGAAGGCAATCTCCACCCCCTCATCATTGGGACCTTGGGTAGCGTCTTCTTTAATACTGCGGATGATCTGCACATAAAAAAAAAAGATTTATTAAAGTAATTTACCTGAAGGGATTATGATTAATTTAGACACGTTAAAAGTTTGTGTGTGTGTGTGTGTGTGTGTGTGTGAGAGAGGATGCTACCTTTCTCCCCCTCTTTATTTGTTTATTAAAAGTACGTTTGGTCTTGCTTTCCGTTCAAGTGTGCATTCTTGTGCTTCCAGAACAGAAACCATTGTTGAGATTCTACCGTAGTTGGACACCATTTAGTTTCTCTCTCTCTCTCTCTCTCTCTCTCTCTCTCTCTCTCTCTTTTAATTAATTAACTAACTCATGATGACGAGAGTGGGACCTTTCAACCCATCCACTGTAGTCTTGGGCCCTTGGGAATCAAGCTGATCACGGAGTTCCGGAACTAATGAGCTTCTAGAACATCTTCTTCCCGTTTATGATGTCATAAGGGCTGTCTAATGACACCACAAGCAGGCAGAACAGAGAGAGAGAGAGAGAGAGAGACATAGAGACCGCATGGTGAGAACAAAGATGCCCAGCGGTGTGGCTACATGCCCAAGCGCATGAGCGTTTGTGTGGTGCGCAGTGCGTCTTTCAAGCCTAGCCCCGGGACAGCATTATTAATAGGGTGTTGCTGTATTTATGCAGCGCGTAGCCCCGGGAGAAAATGAGATGACTTTAATTTGAAGAGTTTGAATTCTGGTGTCAAATGAAATTTGGTTCCGAGATAGGGTGATGGTTTCTTGTTATACCCTAAGTGGAAATATATTAAATATTAATTACGTTTTGAAATAGTGGCGGAGAGAATTGTCTATCAAGTCTTTGGCCCGGCAAACGAGGAGCTAGCCTCCGTTCTGGCCGCAGCAGCCGGCCGGCTGACTCTGCGGTCTTCGAGAGCCACCCCCTGGCAGGTCTCGGTACTGCGGCGCATGGCAACCCTGAGGTTGGAAGCATTATTGATTTTGTGTCTCCGCTGTTGTTCTGTGTCAGGCTGTGAGCAATGCTTGGAGTCAACCTTCAGCATTAACCCCTCCACCCCTCCACCACTCCACCCCCCACCCTTAATGTCTGAAGAAAATATTGAAACTGACCAGGCTATTATTTCATAAGTATCCAAGTACATTGTTTAGATTTGAGAGATTAATGATACAGAGATAATATGCACTGGCACACATTCAAACGTCCTCGCAAATGGACTAAAAGATCAGTGACACACGGGGGCACTGCAACTGTGTCCATTCTGTTTCCCAAGCGGTGACTTAAGAAAAAAAAAAAAAAGAACATGCTGTCCAAGACGTGCGAGTATCCGCTTGTTTCCTGAACCATAATTGAGTATATAGTCTATTTTCTTGGAGCACGGGTACGGGAATCCAGTCTCGGAGAACCTCGGCGCGTTTCAGCGCCAGAGACTGACCGAAGCCGTTGATTGGCTAAAGGGTTCACACACCGTTTTGTCCCAAGGCCTTGACTGGCTGCTGATAGAAAGGAAACCGCCAATGCTTGCGGACCCTGCAGCCCTATTGGGCGGGAGGGTGGGAGGGCGGGCTTAATTTAGAGCAGTGGTGACCAACCCTGTTCCAGGAGATCTACCATCCTGTAGGTTTTCATTCTGACCCTAACAAAGCCACACCTCATTCAACAGCTAGGTATCTTGTTGAGCTGCTAATTAGTAGAGTCAGGTGTGCCAAATTAGGGTTGAAATGAAAACCTACAGGATGGTAGATCTCCAGGAACTGGGGTGGTTACCACTGATTTAGAGTGATCAACGCCACTCTATTAAAGTTGTTAAAAAGGAACATGAGCGTTCAACCTCTTAGTAGATTTAAAGATTTGAAAAAGACAGGCAATGTTATTTATTTCACTTTTTTATTTCAAAAAAGTATGTTTCTCAAAACCACAAAATAGACGCTAGGTCTCACTGCAGTTGGCGTCTACATCAAATATTGCTTAATAAATATGTATTTGAGCACCTTCCGTGCTCTGGAATTCCTGTTTGTGTTCCTGATTGATTCGCAATATTAACTTGGTGGGTAGAAGCATGAATTGGAATAAAGAGACGATGTTATGAATTTTCATAAAGTTATGAATGTTCATAAATCGTGACGCAGGCCTACCGGATGGCACGGGAACACATCCAAGCATGATTAATAGGCACTGTGAGGAAACTTTGCGCCCCCGAAAACCTAAAATAAATTCCAATTACGATACGACTAGCCGGTTAATTAATGGGCCGGTCCAGCGGGAGAGTTCTCCGAGTCAATCTGGCTTCGCGAGCGATTTAATGTTCTAATTTGCGCATAGATCAGCGAGGGAGGCGAAGCCGGTGACAGACGAGATGGCAGGCGGCGGCAGGACGTATCCCGCGAACGCGCATGAAAGGAGCACATTTCTGCGCTCTTCTGATGATGATGAGGGTGGATGAAGGCAGCCCTTTTCACCGGTGGAGCCCACGGCATTAACGGGGTCAGTTACCCGGCTCAGTTAGCGGCGTCCCCCGCTCACGCGCAGGTCTCAGATTCTGGAAGAAATTCTACTTGTTCGGGTTTATTTACGCCTTTTATCGTTTCATCTACAAGTTTTGAACATTTTGCACTTTCTTACACGAGTATTGCCGCTAAAGGATCTATATCATTTAGACCTATTTATTCTCTCTCTCTCTCTTTCTCTCTCTCTATTTCTCAGTTCAATTCCACATGCTTTATTGAGCATGACGCATTTGAATATATTGTCAAAGCACTCAATGGAAATAATTAGTACTACTGGAAGGTAGAAAAATCAATTCCTGCATCGCTAACACAATAAAAAAGAGAGATCTTCTTTTCATACAGCTAGGCTTGGCCTAGTCCATGTGATTTAAGGAGAAGAAACACTTTTACTGTTGGCCTTCACTAATCGATATCCCACACCTCAGTAGCCATTGTGAATGCATTTATTTCATCAGTGTTTTGCACATGCTGTACAATAAATTATCATTATGCTATCTTTTTTTATTTTTTAAATGGCTGTGCCTCGTGTGGGATGCGTACCCGCAGCCCCTGAGCTACATGCACATCTCTTTAGCCGTTACGCTACAGGTGCTTTCTATTGGCGTTCAGAGCTAGCCTCAGCATGAGAGCGGATCTGCAAGCGGGGCACAAGCTAGCAAGCACAGCGAGTCTCAACTCTGCTTCACACAAAAAGGTTGTGGGTTCAAATCCCTGTTCTGCGTTAAATTAAACTGTTTGTGAGCCTCGTTCTACACTGCATATGTTTTCTTTGGCATTTGTCTTTGAACCTTAAATAATTTATGTAGCCAACAGAACTGCACTTGCAGCACCCTCCAACCCCCCATTTTCCAAAAACAGTTCCTGCTTTGTAAGCAGGTCCCTCTCTTCCTGGCCATAAATTACATTTGGCTCAATGATCAATTTAAATATTTATAAGCAGTTTTTTTTTCTTTTAATTCCTTTATTTCCTTTTTTATTGGACACTCAATCTGGCTCTTTCTCATAGTGCAATAAAATATCATGCACACCTTTCATCTTCCCTGCCATCCACTTGGCAAAGCAGGGAACTTTCTACCTTCGCTGCGCAAATTTTACCTTCTTGTTATTATCGTTTAAATATCACGTTTATAATTGCAGATTATGTTTGTCTTTATACCTATAATCTGAATCTGAATTTGGGCCTGAACCCCAGAAACAACCTTATGCATGTTTAATATATATATTGTGCTTATGTGTCTGTTTATACTGCTTATATTGTGTGTGTGTGTGTGTGTGTGTGTACTGTGTTGTAAATATATCCCATATTCCATGAGAGCAGAAAGTATGGAGAGAGTATCTGATTCGACTGAGGAATGACTGCCTGCAGTATCAGCAGCACTGCGTGGCCCTGCTCCCAAACCCCTCAGCTGGAGGGCCGCAGTGTCTGCGCAGGTTTGTTCCTTTTTCGTTTTCGACGGGGTCGCTCGTTTACCGTCTCTCCCGCTTGCCGCCGCTGCGTCGGAGCGAGAGGCTCGGCAGCGTCCCGCCAGGGGGGGGTCGAAATCGAGTGAAAACTCCGCTCAGCCGCTACGTCGCCTGCCAGCCGGGAGCCCCTTTAATCGAATGACCCTGCTCATTACCGACATGCTACACAACGCGTGTAGCCTTCAGCTAGTCTGTGACTTTAATGGAGCACAGAAGAGCAGAAAAACACACCGAGAACCAGCCGACTCAGTGGATTTTGGTTTGGGGTCCCTGCTTTTCGCGAGTTCGGACTTCATGGGGTCAATTTCGGTCCGTTTAGCTCCTCAGGTTTCCTCTAGGCCACAGAACCGCATCTAAACTGGTATGGCTAATCCTTATTCCACAGCTTTGGATAGCCACTCCAGTTGTTATGCGGTTCTGTGGTGTAGAGGTTTGAACTCCAGCTAAGTGCACTCCAATTGACCCGTTATGAGTCTTGTTACCCGTTCAGCTGCTCATGGGGCCTGTATCACAATTACTGAGTTAGCGGGCTAACTGTTCTGAGGACAACCCAGAACCCTCCCAGATCTGCAACATGGACTGTAGGTAAGAAGAGCAGTTGTGGGTTTTACTCAGCGCAGTAATCCAGATAACTCAGTAATACTGCTTTGCGATACTGGCCCCAGGTGGGGAACTGCTCAGAAAAGGAAGAGTGGAAACGGGTACATCCATCCGTCCATCCATTATCTATATTCGCTTATCCTTGGCAGGGTCACTGAGGGTGCTGGTGCCTATCCCAGTGTGCATTGGGCGAGAGGCAGGAGTACACCCTGGACAGGCCGCCAATCGCAATTTAAACTGTGCCCCCTCCGCGTGCTGGAAACACCATCTTATTTACACTTTTCTTAGCCCAGTCACCTCATCACCTCGATACTTACTTCTTTTATCATTTCTTTTATATTCTTCTTCTTACACGGAAGGGAGAGGCTGGCTCGCGCGCGCTTGAAGGCCACCGCCGACCGTTTTCCGTCCCAGAGGACGTTGGGGAAAAAAAAAAACCACTCGGCACGCAGGTCACGTGCGCAGCGTCAGCGTGGAGCCGCTCCGTTACCCAGACGGCAAACTCAATTAAGAAGGACAAACAAGACGTGATGGTCCGGCCTTACGAGCCTGCGCCCCCCCCACCCCCACCCCCCCCGGGTCAGAAATTCATCCCTTTGACTTTCAGATCGTGCGGTCCGTGACTCGAAGCCTCGTCAGCTCGCCTCGCTTTGATTCGGCGAGCCAGACAGCTGCTAACGACATTATAATTCGCTGGAATCAAATTATCTGCAAACTCTAGAGTTGCGTGCTCACATATTGTGATTGCGTGTAAAGGCTTCTGGTCAGGCTGGAGAAATCTGTTTGCAATTATATGTTAAAAAATAAATGAATAAATAAATAAACAGTCGAGAATTCACTTCAGGGCTGCCCAACCCCATTTTTTAGAGTTGTACCAACTGCATGTTTTCACTCCAACCCTAACAAAGCGCACCTCATTCAACAGCTAGAGAGCTCATGGTGCTGCTAATTAGTAGAGTTATGTGGGCCAAATTATGGTTGAAATGAAAACCACAAACCACAATTCCTAGCCCCTCGGTCATTCTCCTTTACGTATATCCGGTAAAGTGCGGTATTTTTGCAAAAACAAACATGGCGATGAGACGGTATCCGGTAAAATGCAATGTGGAATACCACAAAGAAAGCAGACCGTGCGGTTTTTCAGCAATCCGTGTTTCGTTGGACGCCGCTGATACCGGCTATTGAAATTGAATCTGCTCGTGCTGGAGAGTACGACCGGAGGAAATAGGCCGCTTCAGCACCGTGGTTTGATTAGGATATTGAACAGTTCTGGAATGAAATTGCAGGCTTGTTTTGCTCCACACCCCGGGGCTTCTGAGAGGGGACTAAATTGACTCTCCATCGATTTCTTGTTTACATAGTTCTAATTATGGCCTATATTGTATTCCTTACTCCTTCATTAAGATGCTTGTAAAACAGTCCTTCTTGCAAGCTGGAGTCAAAAACCTGAAGGTCCACACATACATTTTGTTTTGACTGACATTTTTCAATTAGAGCACATAGGGTAGAAATATGGTCAGTTTTTTTTTTTTTTTTTTTTGGAGATCTTTATCCCTTCCTATATCACTTTCACTCTCCATTAGTCTCAGCTACTCCATCTTCAGTTTATTGCTTTCAGGTTTTGGGCCTGATGGGTATTTGATAATATCTGATTCATATGATTCCACTGAAGCGTATTATTAAAGAGGAATGCATGTTTAGCATTTCGGTTATTTTTGTAGTGTGTGAATCCAAGAAGGAAAAGATTGAGGAAATGTAAAGAGAAGAATATGTGATTTTTTAAACTGAATACATATAATCAATTAAATATATAATTATTTTAAGTCTGATAAAAAATGATATTATACATTGCTTTAATATGTATTTAATTTTGTTTAGACAATGTTGTGAATTCAGTTGCAGTGAGCTAATGTTCTTTATCTTGTCGCATTGCTGATATTTTATGATATGCAAATGATTTTGCAAGCGTTTATGAATTTCCCTGGACTTTTGCATTGCCAAACATTAATTGTTGGTTTAGCTAAATTTTAAAAATCCCTCACGCATGCTTTGCAGCTTTGCGGACTATTGCAGAATTAAGTTCTGTTTCGAATCCATCCATTGACGTGATTGTTTTATTTATTGTTAAGATTCTACGTTCATTTTTCAATGAACAAGGACACACAGTGACGCCAATGCAAAGTGGCGCTGTTACATAGCAACCCCCGGCACATTGCCTGCGGTCATATGCACAGCCTAGCTGAGCTGTTCATGTAAAGGTCAACTTTCGGCGCAACTTGACACACCAGAAATACGTCTTAAAAGTGTCGCCTATTGCAGCTACTGGAGTGCGAATAGCTCCCCCTTGTGGCGATCCACTGTGCAGCTCCCCCAGCCTGC
This sequence comes from Anguilla anguilla, assembly GCF_013347855.1. Taxonomy (NCBI): domain Eukaryota; kingdom Metazoa; phylum Chordata; class Actinopteri; order Anguilliformes; family Anguillidae; genus Anguilla; species Anguilla anguilla. The sequence continues at coordinate 61,353,087 of NC_049204.1, forward strand.
TAAATGTTAGTGAGTAAGGGAGTGATAGATAGATAGACAGGCAGACAGATAGATAGACAGACAGACAGACAGACAGACAGATAGATAGATAGATAGACAGATAGACAGACAGACAGACAGATAGATAGATAGATAGACAGACAGACAGACAGACAGATAGATAGATAGATAGACAGATAGATAGATAGATAGACAGACAGACAGACAGATAGATAGATAGATAGATAGATAGACAGGCAGATAGATAGATAGATAGATAGAAGCCAGGTCCATGAGGTGCTGCGCATCTGAAAACAGAAATAATATTGACTCGCGTGCGGCACGCGGCTGTAGATTCTCTGCCCGTGATGCTCGCCTGTGCTGGAGATCTCACGATCCTTCCTCGGGCCTCTTCAGTGGCCTGTGCAGTTTGATTTGTCTGTGCAGCTGCTTCCGTCTGGACCTAATCCAGTCGGAGTCCTTTCTCAAGGACACACTAGGGATACATGACTGTGCGTGGGCGGCAGTGCGGTGTAACGGGTCACGGCTTGCGACCTGAGAGGTTGCAGGTTCCACTCCCAGGTGGATCACTGCCGTTGCACACCCTCGGCAGGGTAGTTCACCTGAACTGCGGCGAACCCGATTGGCTCCAGCTGATGCTCCAGCTGCGCTGTCCGTCATCCATCATCCACAGAACATTAATCCTGGTCTTCTGGAAGCGCGCCGACAATGATCACGCTGGGGCTGCTAGAAGAGAAAAAATAAATAAATTAAATATTACAATAATAACATCATCTTCATTTATCGTAATGACATCTGAGGAGTGTGGGGGGGGGGGGGGAGTGCGGATGAGGAGGGAGGGAAGGGGAGGTGGGGGGAGGTTAAAAAAAATGGGAAAAGAAAAAAGATATTAATTTTTCTGAAAATCTATTTTCCAAGATCATTGCATTTGTGCGAATGTCCCGCTGTGGAGGGGTGCAGATGCCATTTGAAACCCCATTATCCCGGAAGACATTTGCAAACGCGAGGCTGATGCAGAGTCTGGCACCTTTATTCTCATTCGGTTAAGAGCTGAGTCTGGATGCAGTGGGGGGGTGGGGGGTGGGGGCTGGGGGGTGTCGGGGGAAGCAGAAGGACTGAGGTGGCTGGAGCAGAATTAGATTAGTCATGCTTCAACAATTCAGTGAATAACTTATTTTTTATTTCAATAAATGAAAACTTTATTGAAATTAACTTTTTAAAATAAATTATTGTTTAATATAATATTTTTTTGACAGAGAAAGAAAGGGGGGGGGGGGGACAAATGTCGGTTGGCTAATATTTCAGTGACTAAACTGCACAGCACATCTATGTCCACCAGAGGGCGGCCATGAGCTGGCCGTACGGTGTGCACCACTGAACTTTTTTTCTCCTTATTATAAAAACTCAGTCTTAATAATGTGCTCATTTATTTGTTTGTAGGTGTAGGGCAGCTCACCGGTCCCTTTAATTCTCGACGGTCTGTGGGCGGTCGTGAGTACTGCTGTTTACCCCCCCCCCCCCCCGTCTGCGTCAGTAATGCTAATGACGCACGGGGAGAACACTTGTTCGCTGGTGTCGTCAGTCGAGTTCTCACAGACATGCTAACGCTTACGCGACTCGCTTATGCAATGCAGTAAATAAGAGAGGTGTTTCAGGGACTGTTTGCCTGACTTTGGCTAATGGGGTGCAAATGTATTCAGCACTCCTGTTAATTTGTACAAATGCAATTACAGGGTGAATTTTAATTTAATCCTAACACTTTAACAGACTGGTGCACTTCTAATCTTCTAATGGCAGTTGATTTCTTGCAGGCTACAATGTCTGTAGTAAGATTATTAAGGATTTTTTTGTGTGTGTGTTTTTGCTTCATTTAGCATTAAAATTGACCCTTTCTCCTGGACAGCATTGTGGTGACATTAAATATTAAGGATTTTCAGATCTTTTTGGGAGAGACATCTTTGGTTATTATGGGAATGTTTGTGAGCTACCATGTGGAGACACTAGATCAAGCAATAATCAAACCAAATTACAAAGTTAGCAGTGACACTCTACCACTGGCTACCACTTTATTTTGGAATGGCCTGCCCAGAATTTCTAACATAGTGCCTGTAGGGATAATAGGGATATTTGTATGGTACAGAATCCAGTGAGTATGAGAAATACCATCATTAGGTTTCCAGGCCTCCCTTGCTGACACACACACACACACACACACACACACACGCACTCACATGCACACACACTCACACACACACACACACACACACACACTCTCACACCTCAGATGGCTATCAGTTCCTGCCCACTGTGTCTTATCTCCAGGCCATGCTGGCCCGAGCACCTTGAAGTCTCCTCGGGCCCAGAATGGCCAAATGTACAATTAGAGGGTCCTGACAGCGCATTCATCAAATTCATATGATCAGCAGCAGAAGCGCTGCTTAATATCTATGGTGCAGATCTGCCATTACATCCGTATCTCTCTAAATGTGAGGGGAGAATACTGAGTAGCAGAATTGCCGTCTTCTCTGTTCTCTCTCTTCCATTTGGAACACTGTAGGTCTCCATGACGACCGGGAGCTGCGGAACTTCCACAGCTGTTTTGCTGATGGGCAAAGAAAGTTCTGGAACCTTCCGATTTGAGTTCCTTCTTCTGCTTGTTCTGCTTCTTGAAGTTCTTTGCATTCTTTGTCCACTCTTCATTTACGGGAAGCTGATCAGATTTTGAAGCAGGGCTTCATTTCCATTTCCAAAATATGCCATAAATGTGGCACAACTCTAAATGTCCATGACTTACAATATGTTGTATTTGAAAACAATGACTGGGTCGTGTGATACTGTACATTGTCCAAATTGTTTGAATTGAATTTATGCTATAACCAAATTTTTAAATAGAACTCCAACCTCGGTCTGTTGACATTAGGCTTAGACTGTTGTTAAAATAGTCCACAAAATGAAAGTTCCCTAAAAAAAAAAGAACTAATATATACAATTAGATTGGAAATAAGTTTTCAAAAAAAAAAAAAGTGGCAGGTGATAAATCTTAAAATCATCTGAGTGGCCATCAAGCAAGGTTGTCAGACAGCCAGAAGCGATTTCTCCCCGATGAAAGCAGTGTCGTTTCATGGTGCGGTACGGCCGCCTGCGCCTCGGAGTGACTTGACCTCCTCGAGAGCTGCTCGTAGTTTATGAACCCCAGCTTTATGAGATTTCTCTCTGAATGAACAGGGCTGCCAAATCGCAGTGGTCCCTCAGGCGAGATATCTTCATCTCTGACAAAAAAAGGAACATTCGTCATCTCTGCCGGTCATCTCCAGCCCCGCTCTGCGTGCTCAGGAACATTAAACATTCATAAGCGTATTTGTGAATAAATCTGCGGACGTTAAAAGCTTTGCAGACCATCTTATCTCGTCGTCGTTGTTGTGCTCCCGGAGGTGGGAGTGTAGTTCAACCTCCAGTCCAGTAGGGGTCATGAATTATACTTTATCACACCTGTTTAAAAAAAAAAGAGAAAAAAAAAGGGAATTATATGCTGTGGCCTTCACAGTCATCAAATCTCAACCCAACGTTCACCACCACCATCATCAACACACCAAATGAGGGAATATATCTTTTGTAAGAATGGTGTTCCATCCATCCAGTAGAGTTCCAGAGATTTGTAGAATCTATGCCAAGGCGCATTGAATCTGTTCTGGCAGCTCGTGGTCACCCAACACCTTTCTAAGACACTTAACGTTGGTTTCTCCTGTTACTTGTCACCCCTCTGTATTTATATTCAGTGCCGGGGGCCAGGCGATGCTCACTCATGCATTGTAAACAGAGAAAGGTTATGGTTTGTGGCGTGTGCTGCAGATAAGCAGGGCTCCTCTGGGTAATGCCACAGTAAAGCAGTTTTTTTTTATCGCTAAGAGCTCCGTGTGCAGTTACAGACGGAGCTCCCTTCCCCAGGATCGACGCTCAAAGTGTCACCGCTGTTTTTCACAGCTGAGAAGAGGAGTGAAACGCCTGCCGGGGAATGGTTGCATTACTTTACATTTATTCGGCGGACGCTGTTATCCAAAGCGACGTACAATAAGTGCATACCGAAGGTCATTGGAAGAACTACGAAACACAGGTCCGATAAGGAACAATACTCATTTTGTGACAGTTATTCATAGCCACGAACACATTAAGGTCCAGTTCACACAGTAAGCATAGGCTGGGTCAGAGAGTCGTGTTAAATCAAACTAGGAGGCATGACCACGAGCTACAACATCAAAGATAACAACAATATCAAGAAAGGTGACTATGTTCTGGTACGTTCTTTCCATGTCGTAGAGAAAAAAAGTATTCTCCCAAAATCCTTTTGGGAGAGTGAAGTTATAGGAAACTGGCTTTAAGAACCAGACTCCTCCCCTCTGTCCCCGACCCTCGACCCCCAACTCCCAACTCCCATTGCCATTACCATCACAAATGAAGTTAAAAAAAAAAAATATCAAATTGACTGCAATATCATACTTTCGTCAGCAGATGGAATCAGAGACAAGCCAACAAGCGGAAAGCTTGATGAATCTTTTATTTATTTATTTATTGTTTTTAACCCTTTTATGTACAACAAAGACATTTCCTGCTTTGAAATGGAGGTGGTGACAGAATAGCAAAAGAAAATTTAAATTAATAACTGTATTATGATTCTGGGCTTTCATTCTCTAAATATTGTCAAGGGATGTGTATCTGGAGATCACCTGTTATGTACTGCGTAGATTTGATGTCATCTCAAGAGCATCTTGGAAAGGGGCATTGCAGCTTGTGATTTTGGTTTCCTTCATCCTGATTGGTTCTCATTTTAGCCAGGATAAGGTCATAGGTCAGCGGTTGAGTTGGCTTGCATCACCAGCTTCAGCTGCAGCTATAGGGTTGCCAGGTCTGCGTTTTCACACCAAATTGGGAAACTTTTTAGACTTTTTAGAAAATCGCTTGCCACGGGTCACGCTATTATTTAGCTAAAGAGAGGCCGTGGAGAAGGTGAGCTCTCTTGGACTGTCTACCACACAGCACAGCTAAGAGGAGCAGGTGTACACGATTGGTTCTGCTACATACACCATTGTCCCTCCTATCCTTTTTGGGCTGGACATTTTTTTCTAGACCTGGCAACCCTGACTGCTACCCCACTCACTACACAGGGTCTCAAGTCATAATAAGAAGCAACTGAGCATTGGTTTATTAGCCAATCACAGGCTTGGTATCGGCGGTATCGATCCAGCTTGTAGGGCGTCAGCCAAAAAGAAACTCACTGTATTGAAGAAATATACATATTGAATCGCTTTGGTGAGCCATTTAAACTCTGGAAAGGTCACGCCTGATTTAGATTGACCTTGAGGTCAAGACGGATGAGATTCATTGATTATTTTAAAGACCTTTGCCAGTCTTGGCCTGATAGGGGCCATCCAATCAATTGGTTAAAAACATTCTGAAAACATACAGACACATGTACATACACTTGAACACTCTGGCGTGTACAGACCCAAACACACACATGCACACACACGCACAGGCACAGGCACAGGCACATGCACGCACACACACACACACCCAGGCACTATTCTAAAATAATAGCAGCGACATCCACTTCACCAGATGTAATTTAAACGGACAAACAGGAAAGATGGTGAACGTGCCCGTCAGTTTGAAGAACGTGGGCTGAGATAGGCGGTTAGGAACCAGACATGATCTTCATAAATACTGAGATAATTGCAGATGTGTGTGGATTTATAAAATAAAAGACAGAGGTAATTGAACAGAGGGGAGCAATTGTGAGCCTCTGGAAACGCTGCCTACTCTCTGAATCTCTCTCTCTCCCGTATACTTAATGGAAATTCAATACAGACGGCAGTAAAAATGACTGTAACGGAAATCACTAGTTCTTCCGCGAGAGAGACAGAGAGAGAGAGAAAGAGAAATAAATAAATGTGGTTATTTATCTTTTTCCGGCCTGGCGAACGCTATATTTATGGAGAACAGTGATGCCATTCTCTAGTACAACTGGCTTGTATTTGGTTGATAGTTTTTTTTTTTGAAAATATAATATTCCTTCCACACAAATAACCCCCCCCCCCCCCCCCCAAAAAAAAAAAAAAAAAATAGTACAGAATCAACATATCTTCCTGGCTCTTCTTGTCGCCGTAGCAACCCAAACCCCCTTGCTTTTGAAATGATGGGAGCACTCTCCAGTTTTCTCCAGTGAAAGCGCTCAACAGTTTGCATGGTATTCAGCTGCAAATAACCTGATTTTATTTACTCTCAATCTCCACATCTGTATTCCACCCAGTAATATCACGGTATCGTCATCATCACCATCGTCATCATCACCATCACAAATTATGGAGTATATAGCATCTGTGTGTTTTCATTGAAGATTAAGAATACATTTATTGAAGTTTCTGAACCCAAACATAACTGAACAGTCTGTTTCCATTTATATTATAGGAATCATATTATTGGTTGTGCCTTTCCCCTGGACTTGCTATTATCCTTTCACCGAGTTGACGTCTTTCAAAACAGACGCACTGCGGAGAGTTAGAATGCAATGCGAACAGTTACGAATATCTACAGGACTGCTTTCACTCAAAAGCACATTGACGTCAGAACGGGCGAAAAACACGGTGTTCGCAGGTGTACGCTAGCATTGAACAAAAGAACCGCTATCTTCCAACGTGCGCCGTCAAAAAGTGAAGACCGAACTCCGCCAGAGAGAGCGTTCCATTCATTTTAATTAGTCTTATTTTTGCAGAGCTAAGCATAACGCTCAGGCCGTGATAATTACTGCCAGCATTAATTCTTCACGTCGTGATCGCTGGCAAACTCCAGAGCAAATTTGGCCTGATGGACGCGTTGGCATGCTGACAGAAAGAAAAAAGTGTGCTTTTATTTAGCATTTATTTATTTAACTCGTCAAACTCTTAAGGAGGGTTTCGATGTCCGGGAGAGCGAAGGACAACGGTTCTGCCGCATAGCTTCACAATCGATGATGTCATCGGCTCCGAGGGGTTGCGAGAATTTTTGTTTGTGCCTTTCAGAAGCGTTTTTTTTTAATTTTTTATAGCAACTTGTGTGGCTTGTCATCACATTGTAAATGATGTAAGCCTTAATGCTGAGCAGTAAGACTACATATTTTACATTTCCAAATAACACTGCAAATTATAAATGTACACCAACTTTAATGATGCACCCATGAAAAGGAACAAATGACTGTTGACTTTATATGCCTGGACCAAATGTAGCCGGGTTTTCACCTGAACGCCTAGACAGCGCATCCCTAACTTTTCACCACTGGTGTAAATTCCAGCTACCAGCCTATCAGATGGAATCTAGCTGGCACCAGCTTCTGCTCCTGCAGGATACCATGTGGAATTTGGTGACGGTCCCTTGTTTGTACCAAGCTGGCCCACCAGCTGGACTTTGGTCTTTCCAGCATGGTTGCCATCTCAACCATCTTGTAGCTAGTTTTGACCATCTCCAGTCAAGCTTCAGACCAGCTGGACAGGCTTAAAACCAACTTGATCGTCTTAAAACCAGGCTTGGGCCATCCTGGAATTTCTACCAGGGGCCGATTTTTCACCACAAAGTGTTCACTGGGTATTGTGGAAGACTGGTGTCTGTTCCTTTCCCATAATTATACAACCTGGTACAGTACTCACTGCCATTGTCCATGCAGCCTGTCCAAGATATTCCAGCTACAGGTGTCCTATTAACTTTATACTATTGTTTCCATTTTGTTTTCTCTCTTTTTTGTATGACGTATTGGCGGTATCAGCCAACTGCTATAAGCAGCATCTGTGGTATGATTACAGTGTTAAGCCGCCGGGGCAGACTAACTTCTCCATGGAGACAGAGGGTGGGAAAGCTTGCCGGAGGCCTCCAACCCACAAACTGCTGTGTCGTCAGTTTTCTAATGACACCATCAAGGTTCAGATTATATTACATTACATTACAGGCATTTAGCAGACGCTCTTATCCAGAGCGACTTACACAACATAGCATTTTACATTGTATCCATTTATACAGCTGGATATATACTGAAGCAATTACGGTTAAGTACCTTGCTCAAGGGTACAACGGCAGTGTCCTTACCCGGGAATTTAACCTGCGACCTTTCGGTTACAAGCCCAGTTCCTTACCCACTGTGCTACACTCCGTCCAGATCCGCAGATCCGCAGATCCGCAGATCCGCTCAGCGTTGCATTGCGTTAAATTGCACTCCCTCGGCCGACGCGATTTAACCAGAGCCACTTAAAAACAAGAGAGAACAGTGAGAGAGTGCGTCTAAATAAGGTACATTGGCAATAACAATACGGACCAGGCTAAGAGCACTCTTAAGACCGAGAGACGGTATTCGGGCAGCACGAGTGCATTAATGTAAGTTAACTATGCAATCTCGGAACCACGATACCAACTATGGTGAATACATACAGCAGTGAAAGTGATACCAATACCATGACAACCACAGCATTATTTAAATAGCAAGTGTTAGGTGTTGGGCTGGGGGAGGAGCCAAGTGGTCCTCTAAAGAGGTGGGCCAGTTTATTCTTCTCTGCTGACCATCATGCTCATCCAATCCAGTAGGGGCGCACCAGAACAAACACACACAGTGAGTTTGGAAGAGTGACCATAGAGTGAGGGGAAAAGTCGGTCACCCAGTTTATGATTGTGTTTATACCTATACATTCAGTATAATTATGTTTACCTTATGGTTTATGATTATGTTTATACATGAACACAATCCTACACTTGATTTAAAGCTCTGCATGACATTGGATCTTTATTTATGATGATGATATGCACTGTAACAGTGTTGTGTATATGGTATGTACACACAGTACAGTAAAAAATGCAGTACCCAGTCTTCTCTTCTGAAGTCCAAGGAAATAGGAGCATTGTGCAAAGCTGAACCCGACAGGACTTCTCACAGAGAAAAAGTTCAAAAAAGACTTCCAGCTGCTGAAATGATGCTGGTTTGAAACGTTGAACACCACTGACAACATTTATTTGTTTAATATTATAAAGTTAGTTTATAGGCACGTCCTTTTTTAAACCAATCGGCTTAAAATGTACAGCAAGTCAAATATGGGAAGAATCATACGGAGGGTTGCAAGAGACTTTGTATTTAAGGGACAAGTGTGCCTTTTTGTACACGTGCATAGACGTCTTTCTTCCAGCCTGTATCAATAGAACGTTTGCTTTGCTCGAAATTAAAAATGTTCAGAGATGAATCGGGGCAGGATTTCGTTGCAAGGCGCCCCTGTTACAGTGATGTAGATGGTATCGTCCCGGTCCGGCGTCGTGGCTTTGGTTTACCTTTGGAGCCGCTGGTGAGTAGGCTACTTCTGCAGCTGTAGGCGAAGAGAGAGACTCCGAGCCCGGTACCCTCATCCTTGCGTCTGGCAAAGCGGAATTTTACTTAACGTTAAACTGGACCCGTTTAGTATGACTATGTATAAGGGCAAGCGTCGTAACCAACGATGTGAGTATTTCAGCGTTAATGACGCCCAAGTTTTACCCTGCTGTAAAAGCCGACACATCTCTAGGCTTCAAGTGCTTTGCACGGTTCACGCTGGGCTATCATAGCTAGTGCTAGTTATCACTGAAATGACGGGATTTCTATAATCGTTTTAGTTATTTTGGATGTCCTTATGAATGCGCGCGCCAGCTTTAAGAAATACATTTTCTACATTATTTTCATTTTTTCTCTTGTTGTACTAAAAACATTTTTTTTCGTTTCATATAGTCAATGATACGTAGTCAGTATATTATACATATTTTTTATAACCTGTCCTATATCATAATAAAACATCAGGGATCGGAGAATAGATTGCATTGGCTACGACGTAACGTTAAATATGCAGCGGAAGTCTTCGCAGTCATTGATAGTCGGCAGACCAAAGTTATTCCGTACTAAAGGAACCTGCCCTTCTCAACAAGATCACTTTCTCAGAATCTCGGGTTTTCCCGAGACGTATATGCCCGAATAAACATTTGTAGTGGAGACGACACAAACAGCTGGAGATTTCTAGCACCTTTTTATTTTTTGTTTTAAAGATGCGCAAAATGGTGGTGTTAGGGGGTGTGAAGCAAGGCCAAGTATCGATGGAGAGAAAATGTTAAAATGTATAATAATCGCGGGAATTACATTTCGTCCACGCACGCAACAGGACACAGTTTAGACAACTGCATCACGGTTGCTTCCTTATAGTCGTGATTCATGTCCACATCGCTGCGGTAGATGTTAGGGGCTATAAATCTGGTTCATATCCTAGTCGGACTATTCGCTTTCACTTAATTTCACGATTTTGGAACGTGTATCGAAGTTATCTTTTCTCTCGCTTTTTCTGTTGATTATTATAAAGAATCAAAACAGTTCTTTTTATTTTTTAAAATTAGTTTTATAAGTTATTAATTTGGTTTTCTTTATACCACTGAATTCAGCTGCATTTATGAGAAAATTGTAATATTCTGGCTCTAAATGGCCTGCCCTCATTTAAAATTGAAATAACTCGGCGGCGCGCGCAGTTCAGGGAGCAGTTATTTTTTCCGCAAGGCTGGAAGCGTTTCTGCGGTTTCAGTAACCTAATTAATTTGCTAAGGTCGGTTGCATTGAACTGTTATGAAAACCTCGTGTATATTGTTTTGCATTTTGTATTGGATTAAAGGAAATGTGGTGTTCTTTTCTCCCGATTTCAACAAGTTATTCAATGCACTGTTTTGTATCACTGCCAAAGCAATGAGTGTTTGGAGAACATATTCACAAATAACAGCAAATAATATGATTTCACTTTAAAGTAAGAAGGAGAAAGAAAGTACAACTTTTCAGAATTCATGTTTGAATAAAAGGCGTTTGCTTTTGCGTTCTGCTTTTGCTCTTTCCGGGGAATGTGTCTCTCTACACAGAGTAGAGCGCGTGTCATGTATCGCAGTTACAGTGTTCTTGGATTGTTGCGCCGTGGCAGTGCATTTTAACGACCTTGTGAGACCGCAAACATGTAATTCCAGGTTGATCATCTGATGATGATGGTAATGTTGATGGTGACGATGATGATGACGATGATGGTGATGATGATGAAAGTGATTTGAGACGCAAGTGGAAAAGGTTTCTGAAGGAAAACATTGGTTCCAAACACCCCCCCCCCCCCCCCCCATATTATTTAATGCAAATGTTGCTGGAAGATGGAAGACTGGCTATCCAGTGCTCTTCCAGTGGGTTCACACAGTACTGTTTAGGCCCAGGGACAGCTAATGGAGTCTGTATATATTATACAGGCTTGGCTTGTGAACACAGCTTTAAAAAAAAAACAGATCCAAAGATCATTAGATATTTGGGTAGTAGACAAACTTAAGGTATTATTGCATTTCGGAATTTGCAGCTACAGGTTTTTGATACCCAGTGATAGCAGTATTGCATGTCTGGTTGGTGTCAACAGATGTGCAAACCAGGTTGTGCATTTTGGGGGTTGACACACGGAGCGCATACAGAAACCCTGGTGGGACGGTTTTGGGGTGAGCGGTGCTTTGCATGGGGACTGGCACTCAGTATCTCTTGTTGGTGTCTGTGGGACGGTGATACCCGTGAAGGAGCGTGGTATTTTTTTTTTGTCCTTCATGGAAAGACCTGCTTCCATATTTTACACTTGGGAAGAGGAACGATGTGCCAGACGCTAATGTCGGTGCCGTTGTTGTCATTGCTGTGTTTAAAATTAGGCAGGTAACACCTGTTCCCTTCTTATATCAAAGAGCTCCAGCTAATTAGGTGTCACTTTGGTTAGTCCTTGGATGGGAGCTCTCCTAGCAGTATAGCTGGAAGAGGTGTTGATGTGCCTGTAGGGGGTGCTGTTTCTTCTGGCCCAAATATAAAATCCAGTGTCCCAACCCAATGGTGGATACACTGTACTGTACACTTGCAAAAAATAAATAAGTAAATCTCAACAGGTTTTTTTTTGCTGAATAAGACAAAATTATTGCCAGTGAAGTGAGACAGTTCAACTAATTTCAAGATTTGCCAATGGGGTATGGAAATTTTGCTCGTCAAGCAAATAATTATAAGCAAAAAATATTAGCTTGTTTAACTTAAGAAAAGTTAAACAAGCTAATATTTTTTTCTTCCTGAGAGAAAAAAAAAAGATTTTAGGCCTCATTACAAGACTAAAACACTTGTTAGACTTTTTTTGCAGTGTAAAAGGTGCTGACCTTTAACTGGAAAGAATGTCAAACTGTGGTGCTGACTCACTGTGGTCATTAAACGTCTGTGGCACTTTTCAAGAAAGTAAATCCAATGTTCTGGTCAAAAGCCAATAGTCTGGCTGTCTACATCTGGCCACCTAATCACCTCCCTTATTTTTCTTTGAATCCAGAATTGAGAATCTTTGAACCAGGACTCAATAAACCTTTGTTCTTGATTCAATTCAAGTCTTCTTTTTTTTTTTTTTTTTTTTTAGAAATTCAGTTTGTTGAATTCATCGATCAATGAAATTCACTTGCTATACTTTATTTGTGGTGGAAAGATTTAATCCAGAACAAGGCAATGCTTGGTAACTGAATTGCTTCACTGTAAATTGATTAGTTACGCAAACTTTAATCATATGAGTCAGTGATCTTCATTCCTGGTCCAGGGGACATGAAGCAGAGTTACACGAAGCATGAAGCATTGAATTGATTGCTCATATTAAGGCAAAAACAAAAAAACCATGATGTCAGTCATTTACTCATGTGAACCAATCAGAAGCCCTTGTTCTGCATAATGAAACAGTATTATTGGCTTAGATCAGCGGCTCTGATGACACAGTGGTAGCGCCACTGATTCTGTGGTCTATGAGGCCGTGCTCTGCCATCTCTAGTGTGCAGGTTGTACACTGCTGGATTCAATCAACTGTCATTTTCTTTTGACTTAAAATGAAAATGCAAGCCTAATTCGTTTTACACATGGCAAATTGTGGTCAATCACTCACTCACTCACTCACTCATGGACAGCCTGAATTGTGGTCACTCACTCACTCACTCAGGGACGTCCCTTCAGGTACGTTTTGTGGGACGCATGCACAAGTGGTGCCAGCTAAAATGTGTCTGCGGAAGTGATTTGCAAGGTGGGTCTGGACGGTTCCATGCTTGTTTTATTAACAGACACAGATGTTAATTGGATCTTGGCCAATGTATATTCTGTGCACCAGGGGGTGCTGTCTCAGATCTGGCTCACTCTGGCATGGTAAATGAACTGTGTACTTCTCTTATTCAGGGCCAGTACTTCTTATTTTGCAATGAGATTCATTAGTAGCCTGAAAAGTGAGGGCTTTGTATGCTGTGTGTGTGTGTGTGTGTGTGTCTGTGTGAGCATGTCTGTGAGAGTGTTATAGTTGTTGCCCACCAATCAATATGACAGGGGGCAGCATTGATGTTTGGTGGATTTTTTATTTTATACGTACTTTTTTTATTATTTTGTATTAGTTTTTGTATTTTTATTTATTATATTTCTTTTATTCTGTACTGAAGGACAGAATGTGTTCTGAAAAGCTGAAGCAGGCTGGTTCTGTGTATAGAGAGTAATGATGTATTTGGCAGATTTTGAGTGGAAAGTTCCTGTGCAGGTCACTGAAGTTCCCGCTGAGTGTTGCTGTGGTGCTGTTTTGTTTTCCCCTTTTCTGAACTAAAGCAAGGTTATCCGCTGCTGTGTGCACTGTCTGTCTGTCTGTCTGTCTGTCTGTCTGTCTGTCTGAACTCGTTAATAAATAATATAAATGCTTCTCTTAATGTCTGAAAGTGCTGCACGGTATTGTTGCTGTGTGTGTGTGTGTGTGTGTGTGTGTGTGTGTGTGCGTGAGTATGTGTCATTGAAAAGCATTGACTATAGACAGACCGGGTACTGCATTTTTCAACCATTCTGCTTTCCAGTATCATTATGCTACTATGCAGCCACACCAGCAGAAATGTGGCTTCTTTAAAAAAAATAAATAAATAAAAGCGAAGTATGAAGAGGCTGGTTTTCCCTTTCCCATCTCATTCCACCAGCTATCGACAACCCTACCCATAATGCATCTGTGTCTCCGAGGTCACAAGGTCACTTCTCCAGCTGCGTCATCTTGTTACTCACAGCCACACTGTGTGTAGCAAACGAATCCCATATCAGAGAAAAATCTATATTTCATAAAGATATAAAATATGGATTGACAGCAGTATAAAAATGTCTTCCTCAGATTTTATTATTGTTGTCGCTCATTTTTACACAAAGGATATAATATTTCCTGCAAACCAAAATGTTAGTTTAGACTTTCTTTATATACTGATATGAATAGTATCAGAAATAAGGAGCTTTACATAATGCAGTGTGTTCATGAAGATTTACCGTAAATCCCTGAGTATTTCCTCCACAGTCTTTTGACTGTGAAGACCCCTTTATTTGAGTCTTTGTGATCTGAGACCTCATGAAAAATTCAGAGAACAGAATGTAAAACAGCTAAAAGCAAAGACAAAAAAACACCCCCAAAAGGTAAACCACCAAAAATATTAAAAACCACACAAATGAATAAGTAAGGGAGTGAATATTATGCAGTGTTGTTTTCGAAACCAGAGAACCTGGGAAGGTCTGTATTTTTCTTTTAATTTTTTTATTTATTTCAGTATACCAGTAATATCTCCCAATTACTGTGGAAAATCACTCACATTAAACCTGTGAATCATACAGATCTCCTGGACTAGTGGGTTTAAAAAATAAATAATAATAAAAAAACAGATTTCTGTAAATATGGCTATTTCCATGCACAGATTATGGCCAGATTATGTAAATAGAAGCACGGTGTTCAGTAAACCCATTCTGTCTTTACCCGTTCATGATCATTATTATAAATATCATTGTCATTTTTTTCTGTCCTGCTGTTCTTCCTGGCATAATAGACCAAGACCAGTAAATGTATGCATGTCCTGCGCGTTCCTGACCACGCTGTAACGTTCATCCTTCTAACGGCTGAGTTCGGTGACGATGGGTGATTCTCCACGTCCATCGAGGGACAGGGCAGTCGTCTCTGGCGGTGGGTGGCATGGTGCATTGTGGGTGTGAGACGGAGACGTGCTGGAGTCGGCTCGTGACCCCGCCAGAGGGACGCGGCGCGGTCTGGACCGCAGACTGGGGTGGAACGGGAACAGCGACCGCTTTTACGATGGCTCTGACCGCTCGAGTGGAGTTCAGCTACTGCATGAGGCAAACAAAAAAAAACGTAGAACTACAAGAATGTTACAGCCGCAGATAAATGCTGCAATTTCATCAGTAACCTTTCTCTCGCATTCGGCTCGCTGATGTAAAACCACTATAAAACTGCACTTTGTCTTGGAGCGAGTCGGTACAGTGTATTATAAAGTACAGACACACACGCTGGGAGGGCAGCTTCAAGTTTATCCAGAAGCGGGGGAAAAAAAAAAAAATCTTGAAGGGGGATATTTTTGATGCGAGAATCAGACTGCCGTCTGTTCCCTGATGGATCTGTTCACATGGAGACGTGTTAAACTGTCAGAACCAAATCCTTAATGAACCGCCCAGCCTTCTTTTGAATCTCTGACAGAGAACATGTCTGTTTCGTCAGAGAGATGATTCTGGAAGTCTAATGAACACTTTAATGGGCTCTAACAGTTAAGTGACAGCTCTCAAATGCTATCATTTTCATTTTCATATTTATTTCCCCTCTCAAATAAAATATATTTTCCATTTATGTTGCAATGCTCATTTCTTGGTTTCTTTGCTGTCAGTTTTTGTTTAATACCGCTTCGACTCATTTCATTAATTTCAGAGATGCACTTGATAAGATGAATGTGCGCTCACAAGAGGAATAACTCTGCAGCCAACCAGTCCCTGCTCTCTCGTGCATTTTTACACACATTTGCATTTATATTTACACAGTTTGTGCCATTTTTTTGCATCTGTTTACAGCTGGATATATACTGGAGCAATTGAGCATAAGTACCTTGCTCGAGGGTACAACGGCAGTGTCCTCGCCGGGAATTGAACCTAGGTTGCAAGCCCAGTTTGTTAATCATCGTACCACACTGCCTACACTGTCTGGCAAAGAATACGCGCACAAATAAACACACAAATAAAAAAGTAAGTTGTCAGTGTGTTCTGGGCTCAGTGTAAGTGGAGTAAATAGCCACAGTTTTAATGGATAGCCAGTGTCCCCCGACCAGCAGCCCGCTGCTAATACGCTGTGAATGCCCTGCAGCGCGGTCTCATTCCACGTCCCATTTTGTGGGCCATTTGACATTAGCTTGGCAGTTTAGAAAAACCAAACGTAACAAGAACCAGTAGGCTGCACCTGCACGCGTTTAACAAACGCATGTCTTAACACTATCCGTCGTGTTTAGTGGCAGTCAAGGGTGACATGGTGGTGCCCCCCCCCCCCTCCGTAACCCTGCTCAAGATAAGCAAGTATAGATGATGGATGGATTTCTTTTTCAGTCTGTAGATGTGAAGGTTTGGATACATATTATTACTATTAGGCCACATATGTATTCCCATTACAGGGCACATTTCTAAGACTAAGTGGTAAGTGATTTGTTTTTAGGCTGTGTTCAATGTAGGAAACTTATTGTAAGTAGGACAGCAATGGCATCCAAGAAAGAAATTCTATGGCCTAATAAGGTGTCAATACTGCAGTCTAAGTACAGGGCTTTAACCACTGCTCCATGCTGCTAGCAGACTGTTGTTCTCCCTCTCAGGAGAAGATTGTTGCATTGTGATGTGTGTGTGTGTGTGAGTCAGCTGGAAGCTGGTGACGGTAAAGAATGGCAGTAAGTCTGTTATGTGTGTGTGTGTGTGTGAAAGAGAGAGGGGGAAGAGCGGGAGAGAGAGCGGGAGACAGACAGACAGAGATCAACCAATTACTAAATCAAACAAAAGATCCTTTGGCAAAAGATTTGGAACATGGGGAGATAATGACAAAACTGAAAAACAAACGAGATTGTTATAATGTGCTAAAAAGGAGACGGAGACAGACCTTCCTTAACTTGTTCCCTGGCTATTTGCAGTGAATTTCATCCTTGAAAAAGAGGGTAATCTGAAAATAGCTCACTTTTAAATAAAGAGCATTTATTAATAAATTAGCTTAAATAATTCATAGGAAGCAAGCAGAAATGGAAGCAGGTCAGTGTTGTAACCCTGAAGGTTTTGTGGTAGTCCTTCAATGGTGGTGGTGGTTTGGGTGGGGGGGGGGCGGGGGAGTGGGGGGGGTGGTGCATTCTCTTCTCCAGGCATGGTCTGGGTGTACTGATAACCTTCGAAGGCAAGGACAGTGTCAGTCATTACCTGATGGAGCTGTGTGCAATCATCAGAGCCCCATATTAAGGCATTTCTTTCCCGCAGAGAGGGATGTCTGTCTATCAGGATGATGGCACTTCGGTCTACCGGGCAAGGGTAATACCCAGTGGTTTCCGTGGTGTCGCATATTGCAAATGGCCTACCTCGGAATCATTCCATGTGAGAGCAGTCAAGCGTTTTTACAGAATATTCTGGAACGACGCTTGAGCCGACCGGTTTTCACGCGGAAGTGGTTGTTAGAGTTTTCCTCCTGCGGTATTTTTTTTTTTGTTCACGGTCTGTAATGATCTCGTACGGGGAGTGCGGAGGGAAATAATGTGTCACAGATTAGGCCAGCAGGGGGCGCACTAACAGGCATGCTCACCTGACGAGAATGCGGGAGTTTGAGGAGGAAAAGGGTGTTTTTTGTGGGAGATGATTATCTCTCCTGTCGGCTGATGGGAATATTTAAAAGGGCGGGTTACTGTGATGTGAGTCTGGGAGCCTTTCAGGGCATGAAAGCATATTTCCCATGGGCAGAATCCAGTCCTGGAGAGCCGCAGTGTCTGCAGGTTTAACTCCGGTCCTGGAGGTGGCGCTGTGTCTGCTGATTTTAGTTTATTGGCTAAAATGTTTTGTTTCTCAAGGCCTCAGTTGGCTGCCGATTGAAAGAAAACTACAAATACCAGCAGCCCCTGCAGCTCCTCCAGGACTTGGATTTGACACCCCCGCCATACACAGATCCAGGGTTTTAGAGGGAGGAGATTAGCAATCATGAGGATTTCGAAAGGCGAGATGTTGTGAGGGAACTTCCAACGAACTGTCAACCCAGCTGTCAGAAATAATTTGCATGCTTCCACTTTAAAATCCACTTGCGCTAAACTTGCACTCTAACACGTGGCAGAACCAAACCCAGCACGCATCTGCTCAGTCGATTTGCTGCTCGTTTGGGGCGTGTGAAATCCACTCTGTCAGAGTGGATTTTACACTGCGCATGTCGCTGTTGGGCTTTAGGGCTCAGTTTGAAAGGGAGAGCATCGTCTGTGCCAGGCTCTTCCTCCTCCCTCATCCGCCAAAACCGCTTATGCCATTTGCACAATTAACCCTTCGAAGAGCAGGTTTTTTGTAATGTTTGTTTTTTTTTTTACATTCAAAGTCAGTGTTCTAGAACTCCGCTGTTACATCAGCATTAGAATGTTCCATTAAGAACATTCTAATCACATATTTGCAGCCTCACACCTTGAAGGGTTAACTCAATTTAGCATGCCATTAAAAAGCAGCCCCTCAGGACTGACTGTAGCGTGATGATCAGCGTAGCGGCTGGTTAGCATAACTCTGAGGCCGCGGCTTCAGTTCTCAGGTAGGGCTCTGTCATTGTACCCTAATGCGAAGGTACTTAGACAGACCTGCTGCAGTAAATACCCAGCTGCAGAAAATGAAAGGCAGCTGCGTCATTAATCTGACTGCGGCTTGGCCTCGTACCGTCGCGGATATGATGCGGAGTGTGTGATGTGGGCGGGACGGACATCGTGGGTGGGAGAGGACGGTGGTAAAAAAAGCTGTTGAAAACTGTAACTCGACCGAAACAATACGCCGGGTTGAGGACCCCGCCCACTGCTGCCGCGGGAGACGGCCGTGACCGTGTGCTAGTTAGGCGCCCTGGTCTCTCTCTCTCTCTCTCTCTCTCTCTCTCTCTCTCTCGCTGTCATCTTGGAGTAAAGTTCGAAGAGATCGTTCAAGCTGGGATAATGATGCGATACAGCTCCTGCTAGTTACTAGAAACTTCTTTTGTTCCTTTGAGAAAAATGCCCTGGTATTTCAAAAGGTAATTCCACTTAAATTCACACGTTTCTCCTTTCTGATGTTTGTCTAAGTCAAAAAGATCTCTCTCTCTCCCTCTCTCTCTCTTTCTCTCCATCTTTCAGAGTGCAGCTGATTAATGTCGACACCTTTGTATGGGTAAGACATTCAGCTGGAGACACTAATGTAGCTGTAATGATCATTTTCTTCAAATTGAAGAAAAAAAATTAATGAATATCATTTGAATTCTTCTGCCAGTAAAATGAAGAAAGGTGTGGCCTGCTTGAATGACATGTTTTTCATAACGACGCGTTTTATCAAAGGCCTTTTGTTCCCCCTCTGACTTGATGGGCAATGATATGCTTTGTTTATTGTATGAGTCTCTCAAAAAGCTTTGATGGGCAGGGCAAAAATATGTGCGGGATCGGTGGATAAGAGAGAGATATTATTATACTACTTGTATGCCATGCTATGCTATGCTACGCTACACTACTTTATACTATGCTATGGTATTCTATGCTATGCTACACTATATTATACTATGCTATGCTACGCTACACCATACTACCCTATACCAAACTACACTCTGCTATACTATACTATGCTATACTGTGCTAAACTATGCAATACTATACTACATTATATTATACTATGCTCCACTGCTTTCCTGCCAGTAAAACATTTTTGGAATTGAGAGAGAGTGAGAGCCCCAAACCCCCACAGGTGAAGCATTAGCATCTGGGCTACTTTGACAGCAGAGCTCTGTCATCACACTGGTGAGGGAGCGAAAGATTTAGAAATATAGAGAGTGAAAAAAGAGAGAGGGAAAGAGAGTAAAAGTGCAACCTTGAACGAGAAGGAGAGCGAGAAATGGAGGCACAGAAATGGAATGCGAATGAGAGGAGAGAAAAAGAGAAAGGGAGAGAAATAGAGAGAAAGGTAGAGGAGGAAATGCAAATGGAATGAGAAAGAATGAGGGTGAATAATAGAGCAAGGGAGAGAAAGACGGAAATAGAGAGGGAGGGAGAGAGCAAAGTAGAGGAAGAAATAGAGTGAGAGTGAAATAGAAAAAAAGACAGAAATCTAAAGAGGTAGAGACGGGAAGAACAGAGAGATGGAGTAAAACGCAGAGTTTGGGACAGGGGGGATGGATGAGGCGCAGCCAGCGTTCGGGGGGCCTCTGGGAGATCCAGCGAGACGCGCGCGGCGGCTCGTCAGTCGACTGCTCGCGCTCCACAGTCTGCGCGGCCCTGTGGGAGAGAGCCCCCGCCGAGCTGCTTTCAGGCCGCTCGCCTCTCTCCCGCGCTTCCGGCTCGGTGTCGGACGCCCAGAGGTCAGGGGTCAGCGGGGGTCCGCCAAAGCGGATCAGCGCGGAGGCTGATAAGCTAACACAAATTCTCCCACTTGCCCTCTCCGTCTTTCTCATTTGCTTGAATGACATGTTTTTCATAACGACGCGTTTTATCAAAGGCCTTTTGTTCCCCCTCTGACTTGATGGGCAATGATATGCTTTGTTTATTGTATGAGTCTCTCAAAAAGCTTTGATGGGCAGGGCAAAAATATGTGCGGGATCGGTGGATAAGAGAGAGATATTATTATACTACTTGTATGCCATGCTATGCTATGCTACGCTACACTACTTTATACTATGCTATGGTATTCTATGCTATGCTACACTATATTATACTATGCTATGCTACGCTACACCATACTACCCTATACCAAACTACACTCTGCTATACTATACTATGCTATACTGTGCTAAACTATGCAATACTATACTACATTATATTATACTATGCTCCACTGCTTTCCTGCCAGTAAAACATTTTTGGAATTGAGAGAGAGTGAGAGCCCCAAACCCCCACAGGTGAAGCATTAGCATCTGGGCTACTTTGACAGCAGAGCTCTGTCATCACACTGGTGAGGGAGCGAAAGATTTAGAAATATAGAGAGTGAAAAAAGAGAGAGGGAAAGAGAGTAAAAGTGCAACCTTGAACGAGAAGGAGAGCGAGAAATGGAGGCACAGAAATGGAATGCGAATGAGAGGAGAGAAAAAGAGAAAGGGAGAGAAATAGAGAGAAAGGTAGAGGAGGAAATGCAAATGGAATGAGAAAGAATGAGGGTGAATAATAGAGCAAGGGAGAGAAAGACGGAAATAGAGAGGGAGGGAGAGAGCAAAGTAGAGGAAGAAATAGAGTGAGAGTGAAATAGAAAAAAAGACAGAAATCTAAAGAGGTAGAGACGGGAAGAACAGAGAGATGGAGTAAAACGCAGAGTTTGGGACAGGGGGGATGGATGAGGCGCAGCCAGCGTTCGGGGGGCCTCTGGGAGATCCAGCGAGACGCGCGCGGCGGCTCGTCAGTCGACTGCTCGCGCTCCACAGTCTGCGCGGCCCTGTGGGAGAGAGCCCCCGCCGAGCTGCTTTCAGGCCGCTCGCCTCTCTCCCGCGCTTCCGGCTCGGTGTCGGACGCCCAGAGGTCAGGGGTCAGCGGGGGTCCGCCAAAGCGGATCAGCGCGGAGGCTGATAAGCTAACACAAATTCTCCCACTTGCCCTCTCCGTCTTTCTGTCCTTTTTCAATCTCTCTTTCTCTCCCTCTCTCTCTCTCACCCTCTCTCTCTCTCTCCTCTCTCGAAGCGTCTGTCACATTTAGATTCACGCTGTCTGTTCCACATTAACCATCTGCTGTAGGCAGACAGCAGTCACAATCCGCTTTGCCGCGTTACTGAACAGTACGCGCAGCGTTGTTTCAACTGGAAGCGAACCTGCAACCCCTCAGCTGCACGCCCAGCTCCTTAACTGCTGTGCCACGTGTTGTGTATCCCAGGGTGTGGCATGTGAATTAGGGTAAAGGCACATGCTCCTCTGGGCTATTCCTCTCAGTCAATCTCTGAGGGTGAGGTCACAGCTCTTGCATGCTGTTCCACTTTGAGCTGTGTTTTTGTTTCCTTTAAGGGGAGTGTGTCTGGAGGCTGGCCTCTGAGCTGAAGCTGGGCAGTGTGTTTGGGCTTCCGGAAGCTTCTGTAAGGCCATTCACCCCCCCCCCCCGCCACAGTTCCAGGGCTCGCCAGCTGTCCCAGTGTCCACACATGCCCCCCGCCTGCAGTAAAATCCCCCCACTCGCCTCCTCCCTCCTCCCTCCTCTGTGCAGCCACTCCTCCTCGGTCTTCAGGACCAGGGACAGCACCCCTGAGAGTGCCGGTGGGGAAGGGGGTGTTTCTAGGCAACCAGTCAAGGAGAAAGCACCGATGATGCCGAAGCTTCTTTTTATTGTTATTATTATTAAACCAAAATGGAGAATGAAATCAGACAGCAACAACAGAACATCATTGTTAACACAAAATGTGTGGATGTCTTTAGTATGTAGTATGTAGAAGCTTTCATGCACACACACACACACACACTCCTGCAGAAGCATTAGTGTTCTGCACACACACCTAAAGACGCATTTGCTTTCACACGCACACACACACACACATGCACACACACCTGCAGAAGCATTAGCATTCAGAGCCGGTTACTGCTCATGATGATGAGGCAGCCCTGCACTTGCTGAGTGTTGCTTAATTTGTTAAGGTCTCATTTACATTTTGCCATTTTAGTGCAATTATTAGTTTATTTATTTATTTATTTATTTATTCATGCGTTGCTATGCATACTTAAGTTTCACCTCCCTGATTTCTCCTGTACAGGAAAACATTCTAATGTTAAAATTTTACCTTAAAAAAACCTCACATTTCAGATCCAGTGCGCTGGAGTACTGATCTAGAACAGTAAACACTGTCTCTGTTCAAATACTGCAGTGTAGCTTTGGATAAGAGCATCTGCTGAAGGTCTACATCGTAAATGCATTTACAGCCACTGTGATTCAGAGCCATCATCCTCTGGAGCCTCCTCGTCCTTCCACACATACACACACACACGCATGCATGCACGTACGCATGCACACACACACACACATGCACACACGCATGCATGCACGTACGCATGCACACACACACATGCATGCACACACGCATGCACACACGCACGCATGCATGCACACACACACATGCATGCACACACGCACACACACACACATGCATGCACACACGCATGCCCACACGCACACACACACACACACACATGCATGCACACACGCATGCACACACGCACATGCACGTACGCATGCACACACACACACGCACATGCACACACGCATGCATGCACGCATGCACACGCACGTACAACACATACACACACATGCAAATGAGAGATGGAGCTGGAGAAAGGAAGAGACAAACAGACAGCGAGAGAGAGAGAGAGAGGAAGAGAGGGTTAGAAAGCCAGAGAGAGCGTGAGAGAGTGAGAGAACACTCCCCAAGCTGCTGATTGCCATTAAAAAAGGGAAATATATAAAAATCTACAGCAGAGGAGGTGAAAGAGATGTGGGAAAAACAAACCATTAGAAGCTTGTGGGCAGTGAGGGGGTCGTTTGAGGTGACAGACGGGGGCCGGGGGGATGTGGGGGGTGTTAGGGGGTGGAGGGGGAGGGGTGTGCGCTTTAGAGCAGAATACAGAAGGCCTCTGTGTGTGATTTTTTTTTGGGCAGTGTGTGGCAGGCCTCTCACACACACCCCCTGCGCTTCACACTGCCGGCGGTGATCTGACGATGTGAGGTCAGCTTCCCGCCGTGTCCGGCGTCCGCCGGGCTCTCCCGCAGATGGCCCGTTATCACGCGCAGCACTGCAAAGCACCCTGGGAGTTTAGAGGCTTTTCCGCGGAGGCGATCCGGCACCACGTGGCAGAGCGGCAGCCGCGAGGGAAAGAGGCACAGTTGGGGGGGGGGGGGCACCCTGTCGGGAAATACAACAAAAAAAAAAGAAGTTCAAATTTTTCTTTTTTTTTTTCTTTTTCCCGGCACAACTCTCTTTATGTTCATCCAGTCCCCTGAGGCGCAGGGAAGTGGGCTTTTCCTCTGGAGTGTGATATAGCTCTGGCTCTCTCCGGCTTTGTCCCGTTCTCTGGGCCAACCGCTCCCTGCGCCGCCTCAGACCTTTACATGCGGAGAAAGGGTCCGCCTTTCACATGCCCGTTTGTCCTGTGAGGCGGGTGGCCTAAGTGCTGCTGGGGCCCAGGGGGACTCCGCTTGTTTTCGGACGGCGGTGTACCTCGGCGGTCAGGCGTGTGGGCTTAGAACGCAGGGTGCTGCGGGTTCAAGTCCCAAGAGGGGAACTGTCAACACGCTGGGGGGACAAAGCGCTTAAACTTGGATTGCTTTGATAAATATCCGGCTTTGGAAATGCGTTGCGTGTCAAGACATTTAAGGTGTGCAGGTCGTGTTGGGTGAGGCCGTGGGATTCGTACACAGCCCCCCCCCCCCCCCCTCCCCTGACAGGGAGATGGGTCGCGTCCCTTTTTCATTTCAATAATCTGGATGTATTTATTTTCAGGTCCTAAATGGGTGTCTGACGTCAGAAGTGTTTGGTTTTGTTGTAGAATGCACGGCGCATGGCTTTTAATGCTCCAGTGTTAAGCTAAGATTGGCAGAGGGCGCCATTTTAAAAGTGTGCGGCTTTATGATGATTAGGCTGGGAATTAACCGATGTCCATCTGGTGCCGAAGATGGTCTGTGATTGGTTATCGGAGATACATACATGGCGCCCAGGCACAGTCATCATTATAGCACATGCACACAGCAAGAGTTACTTTGATTTGTAAAATCGGTGAGAATATTTTTACAAACCCACCACCCCCCCTTCGTGGTTACAGTCTGCTATCCAGATAGACTAAGAAATACATTGTGTGTTGGTTTCTGGTTTCCGTGCCAACCGGCGCTCTTGATTTCGTATTCCAGTCGTTTGCGTGAGGCTTGCGTGATGGATAGCCGCTATTTCTCTGTTAGCCGCTGTGACCGCTAACGGTCTTGCCCTTGTGTCCCCGTATGGAGCCTTTAGCCGCGGTCTAATTCCACAAGTGCCCCAGCGCTGGCGCGTAGAGCCAATTAGTTCACTGAGTCGGAGAGTAATCAGGCGTGATTGCATCAAGTCTCGCTTTCATCTGTCGAAAGTTGCATTGCTTTTCTGTCGGCCATTTTGTCGGTGTATGGCTTACAGAACACGATGTCCATTCCTCTAAGGGTACTAAAATTAACGATTGATTGCCTTATTCATCAATCAATTTATTTGTTGTTTTGTGGATCAGTTTATCCAGAGACAATTAAAGTTGAACAAACCTGCTGGTCACTTTAATCCCAAACACACATTTTTACTTTCAAATACTGTTGATCAGAAGAGAAACTCAGCTGTCTCATATGAGTTCAAGGGGCTTAACGGTAATTATATATATATATATGTGTGCCTGTGTGTGTGTGTGCGTGTGCGTGTGCGTGTGTGTGTGTGAAACATTATGGGGTCACATTCAGTGAAGTGGAGCGGTATTAACCTGTTAAACGTAATGTGTTTTTTTTCTGTGATGTGTTTTTTCTGCAGATATCAACATGGCGGGCGAGCCGAAGCCGTACAGACCCAAGGCCGGATCCAAACGACCAATTTCTGCTGTTTACAGGTAAGATCTAGACCAGCAATTTCAGCTGTTTACAGGTAAGATCTAGACCAGCAATTTCAGCTGTTTACAGGTAAGATCTAGACCAGCAATTTCAGCTGTTTACAGGTAAGATCTAGACCAGCAATTTCAGCTGTTTACAGGTAAGATCTAGACCAGCAATTTCAGCTGTTTACAGGTAAGATCTAGACCAGCAATTTCAGCTGTTTACAGGTAAGATCTAGACCAGCAATTTCTGCTGTTTACAGGTAAGATCTAGACCAGCAATTTCAGCTGTTTACAGGTAAGACCTAGACCAGCAATTTCAGCTGTTTACAGGTAAGATCTAGACCAGCAATTTCAGCTGTTTACAGGTAAGATCTAGACCAGCAATTTCAGCTGTTTACAGGTAAGATCTAGACCAGCAATTTCAGCTGTTTACAGGTAAGATCTAGACCAGCAATTTCAGTTTCCTCCGAGCCTTTAATTTCGGTTTTCTTATTCCACTGAGCCACAGTCTGGCCTCTTAAACGTCCTCCCAAAACCCTCGAACCCCTCTGGCTGTACTGCACGTGACGTTGGCATTATCTGGGCCTGGATATGATCACCATGCTCAGCATATGACCTGCATTATGATCAGACCAGTTAATCAAAGCAGCTGATGGTTGGGTTTGGAATCACATTCTGTTAAACTTCATTAGAATGTAAAAGCGGCACACGTGTTTGTGTTCTTGTCTGCAGTGTCAGAACAACAAGGACAGCAACGCTGTCACTACCCCGCAACAGAAACCGTGCTGTCCACGCTCTGCTTAATGAATCCCGTTCCGCAGACGCGCTCGTGCTGTGGCTGGTTTTGCAACGTGTAAATCGTACGGACGTTATAATTTTTCCTCCTTCGTTAGCTATGTTTTATTTATTCGTTCGTTAATTTGGTTTTAATGTCACCGAGGAAATCAGGCAGATTCATTAAAATTTAATTAGCATCTTAACAATGCAGGATAAAACATCCATTTATGCATCCAGATAATTAGGGACACATAAACTGAAACGGGAGATTACCAAAATGAGCGTGTCACTCCTGTTAAGTAATGACTTTTTCCTGTTGCTTGTAATTAAACTGTATGAATATATTTTTTGTTTTAGATTGTGTGTGTGTGTCTGTGTGGTTGTCATTAATTGAAAACAGGGCAAATAATGGAAAAGAAGGAAGAAAGTAAAGGATCCA
Source organism: Anguilla anguilla (assembly GCF_013347855.1). Taxonomy (NCBI): domain Eukaryota; kingdom Metazoa; phylum Chordata; class Actinopteri; order Anguilliformes; family Anguillidae; genus Anguilla; species Anguilla anguilla. The sequence goes on from NC_049204.1 coordinate 61,379,932, forward strand.
AAGTCGTCAGATGGCGTGAATTGAGTTGAGGTTGGTCTGAAAGACCTTGGGTTCATTCCAATCGCTTATTTTATCCGACCTCGTCTCCCCGGGCCTTGAGTGACATCAACTGAGGTTCACCGTCTTTAAGGACACTCCAAATTCATTAAACGCGCCTCGAAGGAGCGAGGAGTGAGGATATGCGAGTGCAGCTTTTGCTAAAGTGTTTTTTTTTTGGTGACGTATAAACGATCCACCTGTGGATCCACCTCTCCACGTCTGCCACGTCTGTAACTGACGTCGGTTTCAAACTGACACTTGACCTAGCGAGGACATTCCATTTGCCTCATACGCGTGTTGCCTGGATTCCTCTGTCCTCGTATCCCATCCTTGCATCTCCTCCTCGCGTCCTCCAGGGGGTGGAGCTAAGGAGCGAGGGAAAGGGTGCAAGGATGAGAGGACTGAAAATAAGCGATTGGAATGAACCATTTCAGGCTTACAGGATTTGGCATTCTGGTGTGTGGAGGTCAAGTGACCCTGTAGGAGGGTGTGTCTTGTCTAGATCCCACCCCCTAAAAATGCTTGGGGAAATAGTTTTTTGTCCAGAAATAAGGCACACTACCAGGAGAATTAGTTCTCACAGACACCCTGCAGAGTAGACCCCATGGTAGGGTACTTCAGAACAAAAATGTCCTAGCTTAACAGAAGGCTAAATGTTTTTTTTTTGTTGTTTTTTTTTAAACCCTCTCTATCCCAAAATCTGTTCTGACTGTACACTGTATATTTTGAAGAAATACAAAATTCGAAAGCATCCTGGTGATGGAACTCATTTGCTGATTTGTTTTTGTATTCACTCAGCATTTTATTTGGTCTCTTTGCAGCGGCTATGAATTCGATTATGACTACTACAGGGATGACTTCTACAACCGGTACGTATGCCCTTCCCTTGGCTGCTGTCGCATGACACTCAACTGACCACCGTGGCTCTAGATGACATCACACAAAACGCTCATCTGAAGACCAGACTGTAGATGGCTGAGCTGGGTGCCTGTGTAGACATTTTTTTTTAATATCAGTGTTTGCTTCAGTGCTTCGAAAGGTTTCTCATTTATTTGGACCTTAAATTGTGTAAAAAGGCCGTTTAAAGGGATCATTAACTTCCTGCGTTAAAAAAAAATGTAATTTCAATTTCAGTGTGCTATTTCCAATTGGTCCACACAGTTTTAGTGTATGTTTTTGATTAGTCCAGATGGTTTTACTGTATTTTTCCAATTGGCCCAGACAGTTTTTTTTTTATGTGCAAGGATATTTTAGATACTTATAGAAGATATTTACAGATACTCACAGGTCTGACAACCAGACAGCCATTTACAACTCCAAAGCCACAATGCTTTGTTTACAGGCCACGTCTGTACATGAACAGATTCATTTTTAGCGTTTATTCAACACTATTCAAAGTATTTTATTCAAAGTTATAAACATAAATATTTTTTTTATATATATTGGGCCAGATACTACATTTACTACCTGTTGAACACAGATTGCATGCATCATAGTTCCAACCAAAAATAAGGTTAAATGTAATTCTTTTGCAGAATAATTGGATAATAAACAAACACACACACACACACACACACAGCCTCTGCAGGGGTAACATTGCTGTATAAAGCTGCTTTGGAGTTATATAAAACTGCTCCTGCTTTAGATCACATATCCCCTGAACACATCTCCTACCTGCCATCACAGAGCAGACAGGTCCTCCACAACTTCTGTTGATATATAAAATATCCTTTATTGCAAGCTCAAACTCTAAAAGTCTCATTTATAGCCTTAAAGACGAAAAGCCTCAGCCAATCAGGCTACTACACTAAAGCTGTCTCGGGCAATTAGAAATGTGCAATAAAGGCGTCCAGGGCTCGTAAAAAAAGCATGCTGTAAATCTGTCAGGCCCAATCCAAAGTATACGCTCAATCTGTGTGGACCAATTGAAAAATGTGCACTAAAACTGTCTGGGCCAATCAAACATACAATAAAACTGTCCGGGCCAATCAAAAGCATTCACTAAAAGTAATTTTTTAAAAACCTGTTTAATGGCCACTCTCACTTCACATTAGAAATACCATTGAGCTGATTCTCTGAATCAGGACAGCTTTCATCCAGATGTAACAAAGTGTAGATGTTTTTTTTTTTCTTCCTTTCCACTGGAAGAGCGACTTCAAGTTAAAGCAGGTTGAAGATATTTCAATAATATGCTGAGAACTCCCCCCCTTTTTTTTCTTTTGTGTCACAAAATCGATTTCTGTTCAACAAAATGTTTTTGTTATTCAACATAAAGAGTGGAACATGAAATGAAAAGACTGGAATGAAATATTCAGAAATGTGGAGAGAAGAGTTAATTTATTTAAGACAAAAAGATAAAAACATATTCAAAATTGTAGCTTTTTTACTGCCTCTCTGCTGCTTTCTCATGATTGGTTCATTGTATAAGGATCATCACAAGAGAGACGTTCTGTAAATGTCAAACAGGCGGAGTGAATCAAGATATTCAGGCCAAAGTAATCGTGTGACGTTTTCATGTGTCTCTCCCCCCTCCCCCCCCCCCCCCTCCTTTTTTTTTAAATCTTGATTTTGAGTCTTGCCTCAAATGGGGGGGGGGGGGGTAAGTGAAGGAGAATGATTGAGATAAAGGGAAAGAGGGAGAGCAAGAGAGAAAGTGTGTGTGTGTGAGAGAGTGTGTGAGAGAGAAAGAGTATGTGTGTGTAAGAGAGGGTGTGTTTGTTAGAGAGAGAATGAGAGAGAGAGAGAGAGAGAGATTGTGTGTAAGAGAGTGTGTGAGAAAGAGAGTGAGAGAGAGAGTGTGAGTGTGTGAGAGAGCGAGAGAGAAAGGAAGAGAGAGCTCATTAAATGATTAAATGTTCTGAGGATTTAATGGGGAGAAGCTGCTCATGAAACATTAACAACCTCCTAAATGCACCAATGTTTAAAAAAAGAAAATAAAAGAGACTTTAACACTTAGAAAAGATGAGAAATCTGGCATGACACACTCTGGATGCATATTTCAAAGCTCCCTAAAAGGTCTGGAGACCTGACTTGACTTTGTATCTTGTACACTGGCTTGGCAGTTGGCCATAATCTATGATAAATATGCCATATCCATATTTGTGTGTGTGTCCGTGTGCATGTGTGCGCACGTGCATACAGTTTGTGTGCGTGTGTGTGGCACCCAATTGCTGGCTCAGCGGTTCATTAAATAACTATAATTTTTTTATAGATAAATAACATGTAAGTGATCAGTATCTCGCATGTCAGTTCGAAAGCTTTTTTTCCTGTTTGAGTCTCAAGAGCATTTCAAGGGAAAGGACGCATGACCACCCCCGATGGCTCAGGGTCTGTTTTCCCATAGACCCGGACAATCTGTCGCACTGCGCTACACAATGGCTGCCTTCCAGGGGGAATTAAAAATTGAAATAAAAGTAAATACATTTTTTTTAAAAACAAAAAAACAATTGAGGCAGTGTGGGAAGAATTGGACATTTTCCCACGCTGCACTGTTGCCATGATTGGCTGAAGTGCAAGACAGATGGATACTTCCTTGTTTATTCTACATTTATTTGTATTTTGTAACAAGATACATTTCAGTGTATTTATCTCCACTTCTATACAAAGGGTGCTTCCCATCCTTGCCTTAGATGCCAGTTGATCAACTGATAAATCAGTCAGTCAATCAAATATTTTTGTATTTTTGTATGGCATCATAATTCGGCCTGGGCCATCCTGTGTGGAGTTTGCATGTTCTCCCCGTGTCCGTGTGGGTTTCCTCTGGGTACTCCGGTTTCCTCCCACAGTCCAAAGACATGCAAGTTGGGCCAATTGGAGACTCTAAATTGTCCGTAGGCATTAGTGTGTGAGTGAGTGGTGTGTGTGCCCTGCGATGGATTGGCGGCCTGTCCAGGGTGTATTCCTGCCTCTCGCCCAATTTACTTTGGGATAGGCTCCGGCACCCACCGCGACCCTGCCCAGGGTATACATAATGGATGGATGAATAGACGGATGGCATCATTCACAGAATAAGTTGTCACGGTGCTTCACACAGGCCATTTTCTCAGGGAAATGAGAAATTTAGTCTATTTTGGGGGCGGGGGGGGGGGGAAGTGGAAAGACTTAGCTGAAATAAAGACAGACAGATGAAGTGTGTTTGTGTGTGTAAATTGGGGTCCTGCTCTTTAAGAGGTGATTTTAAAAACACCCTCCCCCCCCCTTTTTTTTTTTTGTCTCCAGGCTGTTTGACTACCATGGCCGCGTGGCCCCCCCTCCGCGGGCCGCCATCCCGCTGAAGCGCTCCCAGGTGGTGGTGCCCTCCACGCGCCGGGGCAAGACCTTCCCTGTCAAGAGCTCCTCCTCTTCCTCCAGACTGGCCACCTCCAGCTCCTCCTCCTCCTCCTCTGGGCCCAAATGTAGGTCTGCCGTCAACCCCTCCAAACCTCAGCTCTGAACCCCAAATCCTACCCCAAATCCAACCCTCAACCCCAAACCCCAAATCCAGCCCTCAACCCCAAATCTAACCCACGATCCTCAGCCCCAAATTCAACCTTCAACCCCAAATCTAACCCATGATCCTCAACCCCAAATCTAACCCACGACCCGCAACCCCAAATCCAACCCACAACCCTCAGTCCTGAACCCCAAATCCAACCCTCAACCCCAAATCTAACCCACGACCCTCAACCCCAAATCCAAGTTTTACTTCAAGCCTCAAACACAAGTCCTGCTTCAACTCCCTCTCCACTTTGCAATCTTAACCACAAAATACAACCTTACTTTGAATCCTCAAATCTCAGCTAACAACTAATACACAAACACACACACACACGCACACACACCAAAATCCCCACCCACCTAACTCACTAAGCTGTTCATTTGGAACTGAGCTTATCGGCTGAATAAATGCAGCCGCGGACTAAAGAATGATAAATCCTGGCCTGGCGGTTGGCTGTGGTCTCGCCAGGGCTAAATGAGCTGTGTGGTCCCAACCGCTGCCCACTGCCCACTGCCCGCTGACCGCGCCCGTAGCGCCAGGCCCCTCTTATCTCCCGCCACACCTGAGCGACCGCCGTCGCCAGGGACGACGCAGAAAGCGCTCGGGGGGTGGGGGGGGGGGGGAGGGATTATTCGGTCTCCGGACCGGCTTACATCGATTCCCCTCAGCCTTTTGGGGGCTCGGGCCTGGTCTCAGGCGTTTGCTGTTGTCCGCGTTTCCCCCCTTTTCGCTGAAAAGACCTGCGCCTCCATTGTTCTGTCCTCTTCCAGCCCTCGTTTTTTTTTTTTTGTGAAAATGAAAGAGGATCAGCGGGTCGAAAGTATCCGAATTAAAGCCCGTTCGGTCGTGGGTGGCGATCCGTCTCTCGACGAGCGCACTGTGGGATTCTCCCAGCTAACCCCACAGTTCATTTTATTCTGCTTTTGTTTTTTTTTTTTTGTTTCTTTTTTTTTTTTCTCGAGCGTGAATCCAATACATGCGTCGATGCGTAATTACTGAAAAAAAAATGATGCCTATTGGCAGCTGAAGCTTAAAAAAAAGTCTTCTGAAGAAGTTTTGAGGCGAAGTTCCACGGAGCTGTCGAGGTCCGCCGCATAGACCCCTCCCCCTTCCTCTCTGTGATGTCATTGGAAGGGGGAGGAGACTTGATGTCGATGCTTCTGGCCCGATGTCACCCCCCGGTCTTTGTCTCTTGTCAGCGTGGTACTTGGTATGCGTAAAACACCAACGCTAGATTATAGAAATAAACCCCTCGGAGAGATAGCAGGCACACGCAGGAAAAATGGGATGTCATCTGGAATGCTACGGAGGCTGGCGAGCGCGAGACAGAGGAGAAAATGAAAAGTGAACGTTTGCGCCCGAAACCGATCTTTTGTCCGCATTTGCATAAGTGAACAAGATTTAAGATTTAAATCCTAAAAGCGAACGGCTGGAGGGCGCGGAGGCTCGGTCGGTGGACCGCCGTCTGTGGGCCCCTCCGGGCGAAAGCGTGTGCGAGATTTGTTATCGCAGACTTTTTTTTTCTCGGCGCGTTTAATTTTCCTCCTGTTTGGGCGCGCGGCTCTCTGCCCCCGGGTTCTCTGACTTCGCTTTCACGGCGCGTGAGTCACATCAAAGTGTTGTGAGATGCTACATCTTGTAGCGATTCGGAGCAACTCACAAAAGCACTTGAGCGTTTAGGCCAGAAAAATGTTATTCATCTTAAGCCTACACCAAAAAAAAAAACAACAACAAAAAAAAAAAACACCAGAAAAGGATCTAGAGAATAATTTGTAATGCAGCTGAAAATGTGGCTGTACAGCAGAATGTTTTTTTATTTTATTTATTTATTTATTTTTTAAATGAAAGGATAGAATTCAAGGAGATGTCACGGTCGGTGTGCGGATCCAGAATTGCTGTGAGAGTCGAGCCTGTCTGTCTTTGAGCTCAAAACGAGCAGCTGAAGTTCCTGGTAACTTACAAAATGCTCTGTGCTTCTTATCGACAAACAACAAGAGCCAGCCAGAAAGCGCTGATTTTTTGGCAATAGCTGTTACCTGTGAAAATCGCTGGGTTGCCGACCTCGGTCAGGTGGCTGAAGAGAGATTTATTGCGTTTTCACAGGTGGGGGGGGGGGGGATCATTGAGATCATGGACGGGGGGGGGGGTTCTGTAAAACATAGGCAGCCAATCGACAGTCAAATTCAAACTCAAAGTGCTTTTCTGGCATGACAAAATTTGAATTTGTATTGCCAAAGCATAACAAGGAACGTGAAACATCAGCTGACAAACAGTAAAAAATGAATAATGTGATCGTATATATACATATACACATGCAGGTACACACACACACACACACACACACATATATATATATATATATATACATACATACATACACATAAACAGTAGTAATAATAGCATACTAACATAATAACAGTCTCTGTAATGTTTATGAGCCAATCTCATTCTGTGATGCTACATTAGAGGGGCTTTGTTTTTGCAGTGGCGGCCCTGTTACGTGCCGTGAGATGTGTTTTAGCGCGTGGGCGTGAGACGGAGCCGAGGCGCGTGACGGTCGGCGAGCACGGTTTTCAGATTGCCGAACTCGACGCGATCTCTGAGGCCGGGCTGGCGGGGAAAACCACAGGGGAGGCCGTTTCAGGGAAATTCACATCATTTCATTTCATATTTATTCGGCGATGATAATCTCTCGTCCTCCCTCCCTCTCTTTCTCTTTCTCTGATTCCCTCCCCCTCTCTCTCTCTCTCTCTCTCTCTCTCTCTCTCACTAACATTAGAATGTACATAACATGCAGTGTAATGCCATAAGTTATATTTAAAAAAAATAAAAATAAAAACTCCTTACAAGTACATGCAAATACATGAACTTAAGAACAACATTAATACAACAACAGATGACAATTCATTATGATTTATTAACAATGAGGGTCACAACCGTCCCTCAGATTCCCTCTCTTTCTCTTATTCCCTCCCCTCTCTCTCTCTCTCTCCCTATCTCTCTCTTATTCCCTCCCCCCTCTCTCTCTCTCTCTCTCTCTCTCTCTCTGTGACAGTCACAGTGTTGAGGTTCAGCTCGCTCGTTTGCTCGCTCGCCCGTTCTCTCGCCACGGCTGGCTACCTCAGATCCGAGTCACATGACTCCCATGGCGCCTGTCATCTGCTCCTCTTTTCTTTCGTGTCTGAGGCACTTCAACATATCGTTTCACTGAACACGACGTGAACGCGTAAAGCATAACTACAGTACATATGAAAATATACATTTCAGATATATTAGTAGATGTATTTCACTGACAGCATCAGTGATGTTGCATTGCGTGAAGAATATGAGAGCGTAAGGATGCGTGAAGATGAGAACACGCTGCTTATTTTCCCTGCTTTTAAGAGTTGTATGGGGCACCGAGCCAGACCTGACCCCACAAACCACCAAAGAGCGTATAACAGAATACACTCTTTGCAGACCTACCCAGGATTGCAGACACGTCTTCTGTTTCACGGCTGTCTGTTTATGCAGGCTCACATGTATTCGCTGATGAAATGCATGTGGAATACCTTGTCCAAGTGCAGGGGTATTGAATTATACTGTTGACACAGGGTCAGCCTGTGGAGGAGCCGCCCCCACCCCACCACCGCCCCCCCCTTTCTCATAAAAGGGGGGGGCGGTGGAAGATTTCTTCCCACCCGCGGTGTTTTTCTCGCCACTGTCTGAATGTTTTTTTTTTTTTTCTTCATACTGGGAAGTTTTTATTTATTTATTTATTTATTTTTTTATAACCTCACTTGCTAGATCTTAGGGGTTCAGGTTTGTAGAAGTGCAGAAGACAAAAATACAGAACACAAAACAGAAAACGTGTTCTTCGCACCAAGTCCAAGTCCAAACGCGTTGGTCCCTTAAAGACAAAATCCTTGTTTTTTTTTTTGTTTTTTTTTTTTTTGAATTTTTTTGGTGCATAGAAATACGACAACAAGATTCATAAAGCATATTTCATATTCAATATTAGCATATGCATATTTCACCCTCCCCAGGGAGGGATCCAGGACCGGTGCTGTTGTAAATGGACTTTTAAGTTTGTGGACACATCAGACGGTGCCGCACGATTGGCTTCCAGCTTGATTGACAGTGAGATTTTTTTCCACACTTCCTGCCAAATACGGTTTCTTGAGGTTGGTCCAGGCTTTTAGAGTTGATAGCCGAGCTTTTGGAAAGCCCCGAATGGTTTGGCTGGTTTTTTTTTGTGTTAAGATCCACATAGCAATGGAAACACCTCCCCTTGTCTCCCTGACCAATCAGTAGAGATAGTGGGAGGGGCTCTTTGCCTGAGTAGGCCCTGCTCATGGTCCTAGTTAAAAAGCCATTGGGAAAGTACAAACTGCTCTGTAGAGTTAGAGTCTCTGCCCTGCGATTTGTGCCTCTCGCCCAGTGCATGCTGGGATATGTTCCAGCCCCCCCATGTGACCCTAACCAGAAAATAAGCTGGGTAGAGAATGGATAGAGGGAAATGAATGGAGCGAGAGTTAGGTTCAGTTCTGTGTCGCCTCAGTTAATTTGAGTAATGAAGATAGATTTTTACATTTTAAATCAATCAAATTTTTTTTTTTTCGATTGATTTAAAAATGCTAATAGGACGTTGAGTAACTTGATCAAAGGCGTGATCAAAGCCTCCTTATGTGACTGTGCTCAGGCAGGCGGGTCCCCTCCGGGAGCGCTGGTGACTCATTTGTAGTGGCTGCGCGTTTTTGAGCGGCCTTGCCTGCACCCGAGCGGGGTTTTGGCAGGGAGCTCGGCGCTTCCCGGCGATCGATAAAGAAAGACCACGCCTCCAACTGCGTGCGCGACCGGGACGAAACGCCGACGGCATTAGTCAGGAAGCTTCCGGAAAGGCAGGTACACTCCAGGGGCCCGCTCTCTCTCTCTCTCTCTCTCTCTCTCTCCTTTCCGCTCTCTCTCTCTCTCTCTTGCTCTCTCCCCTCTCCGCTCTCTCTCTCTCTCTCTCTCCAATCTCTCGCTCTCTCTCTCTCTCTCTCTCCTCTCCGCTCTCTCTCTCTCGCTCTCTCCCCTCTCCACTCTCTCTCTCTCTCTCTCCTCTCCGCTCTCTTGCACACTCCTCTCTGCTATCTCTCTCTCCCTCTCTCCCCTCTCTCCCCTCTCCCTTCTCTCTCTCTTTCTCTCCCTCTCTCCCCTCTCTGTTCTCTCTCTCTCTCTCCCTCTCCCCCCTCGCCCTCCCTCTCCCGCCCTCCCTCCCTCCTAATTGTGATTCTACATCTCCGAAATAAACTCTGCGGTCACCTTCAAGGCACGCCCTGGGTGAATTATGCCGCCCTCTGCAGCGGCCTTAGATAGCGGTGACAGGGTGCCTGGAGGGTCTTATCGTTCCTGGGATTAGACGTTTTCGTAGACGGGCCTCAGATAACGTTCCCCCCCCCCACACACTTTTATTTTGTTGTATTCTTTTGAAGTTTCTTTTTTCTTTTTCTTTTTTCTTTTTTCCTTTCCTTCTAGCGGTGAGGCTAATGTCGAGCAGCGTGGGGTCGATGTAAGTCATAAAGATCTGGAAATTGAAAGCAGCCAGTTGGAATGTTTTTTTTTTTTGTTTTTTTTTTCTCTGCGGACCCCGACCGTCACACAAATTGGCCCCCCTGACATCTGAAGCAAATGAATTTTTCTGTGGATGGAAAGGCTAAAAACAAAGGCGGGGAAAGCGGGGTGCCGGGGCCGCGTTCGCTGCTGGTTCTGTGTGTGTGTGTGTCGGCTGGAGCAGGAGAGGAAAGAAAGGGCACAAGCTCCTGGTCTACTAGTGTCAGATTGAGTTCTGTTACAAAGAAGCAGAAAGTGAAAAAGGTATGCAGAAACAAACATGCACACACACATATGCCTACGCACACACACACACGCACACACACCTGTACACACACACACACACACACACCTGTACATACACACGCACACACACAGGTAGGTGTGTGTGTGTGTGTGCGCGTGTGATTGAGTGTGTGAGCCTGTGTGTATTGTATTTACCTACATATGTGCAATTCCTGCCTCTCCGTCTGTTGGTTTGAGAAACAGGACGCGCCGTTCTTCACACCAATGCTCTAATGGACATTGACGTTGTCTGTAAAAAAAGATTGGAGACTGGAAGCATTTCTTGCACTCTTGTTTATTGGGGTGATAAATAAAGTATTTGTGTGTGTGTGTGTGTCCACAGTGAGGACCGACCAGCTCCAGACGATCAAGCGCGAGCTGACGCAGATCAAAACCAAGATCGACTCGCTCCTAGGGCGGCTGGAGAAGATCGAGAAACAGCAGCGAATAGAGGCCGGTGAGCAGGGCCTGTCTGGATGGGGGGGGGGGGGGGGGGGGGGCGAGGCGGGGCCAGGGGTGGGGGTGTGGGGGGGCGTTCGGGGGGGAAGTAAATTAAAAGCGCACACAGCCATCAGTCTCTCTGACAGCGCAGGAGATAGGGAGCCTCAGCCCTCAGCACTCGATCGCACTCTCCTGGCACCAGGTTGTGCATCCCAGTCAGGTGGGCGGGGCTTATGGATGTGCTCAGCTAGAGGACTAAAAAAAAAAAAAAATCTTGCAGAGGACAAAAAATGAATAATTAACAAATGTAGAAATAAATAAGTTTGGCTTCTCTTGAGGACACCCAGGGCCCTGAATGCATCCATGAAAGACACACCCTCGGTTGTGAGGTCATAGGTCACTGAAGCCACACCCACAATTATGAGTTCACAGGCGACTGAAGCCACACACACAGGTGATTGGCTCGTGTGATTTGCATGTGAATCCATGTGGAACTCATGGCATTTCAATTTAGAAGCATTCTGGGTAAGCATTCTGCACCACACAGTTTTTGTATGGCCTGGCAAAAACCTTTTAAAAATATTATGTGGACTTACAAGTGTCCGACTTCCCATTTGAATCCATCCAAAACCCTCCTCAGAGCTCTGGAAACATTGGTGTGAGATGGATATGTCCAAACTGACAGGTACACGGTCAGTCTCTACCTCTTCGTCCTCTCTCTCAAATCTACACCCCTCTTTTCTCCATTGCTCTTGCTCCTGCTGTCTACTCTGTCTGTTTCTGTCTGTCTCTCTTTTCCTCAATCCTCAGTTACCCCCCCCCCCCCCCCCCCCCCCCCGGCCCTCCCCCATGCTCTGTCTCCCCCTCTTCCTCCTCCTCTCTCAATCCAATACAGTGTTTTTTTGGCAGGAGAAACCAAAGCAGACTCTCAAAAAGCATTCATGCACAATTGTACAGTATGACACGTAGAACGGAAATGAGATTGTGAATATGAACATGTTAACAACAACAACAACAGCAACACTTAAAGTAATATCAAATAATACAAAATAATACTGAAGTAGAAAGGGTAAAATTGGTAACCAATCATGACAATAACAGTATTATCTCTGTATATTTGTATTTGCCTTCTTGCTCTCTCTCTCTCTCTCTCTCTCAGTCAGGAGCTTCTGGTTGTTTTAGCAACACCGCTAACGTATTAAAGTAGATGTACTGCATGGACCCACATTCCGGCTTTGTCTCACACAATGACCTTGTATGAAGAACCCTGTCCTTTAATTACCCATTCACACAGTCCGCTTGTTTCCTGAGTGCATGCTTTCAAATATGTTGCATACTCTATCCCCCACATCACTCTGAAGAATTTTATAGACCAGGCCTTGTCACCAAATGGAATTGAATATTTTTTCAAAGTGAACGAGGCGTGCTAAAACTATTAGTTGTTTGGTGGACATGTTAATTTGTTACGGTGCTGTTGGACTTAAATGTGGTCAGCGGTACAGTGGATCGGTAAGAAGCTAATCTGTCTGTCACTAAGGACATTGTGCTGATTAAGGAAGTTTATTAATGTTTTTATTAAGGATTCTACAAAATAGCTTCTCCAGATTACTGCTTGAGCAAATGCCTTCGGTAATTATTAGGGTCCAATTTATCTCCTCTTTTGTGAATTGGGACTGCAAACCCTGGGTACCAGATGTCGGGGGAAGACGAAACTCCAGGCTGAATAACTGAAGCAGATTCGTGCGCAGCTCAGTGGAGCAAGGTTTTAGCACCTCTTTCCCGATACTGCACGAACCACAGGCTTTTTTCCTTTTCTTTCTTTCTTTTTTTTTTTCCAGAGGCTGTAATTTTTCAGTCTGGCTTCAGTCTGAGATCGGCTATCTCGCGAGCTGCGATCGTTTTTAATTGCCGAGTCAAGGATATCTTGTTTTCCTCTAATTACGTTCTGATTGCGTTTACGATAGCTTTGTGGGATTTCTGTGGGTAAATTCACTAAACGGCCTTTCTCAGTAGCTCCATCTTGTAAGGCCAATAACTTGAGGCGCCGCTGTACTTTATTATTCCACATGTCCCAGAACTGGATTTGCTTGATTGATTCTTCAATTTCAATAAATTTTTTATTGGTGTAATTTTGTTTCTTATTTCTCAAAGTGTGTTTGTGTTGTTAACGGAGTTCATGGTGCCCGAGGCAGTAACTCTGGGTTATCCTGCCGGTTGTGTTTTTGGTCTGATAATTGTCTTCAGTTGTTTTCAGCACTCATTTTAAAACCATTTTCGAGTGGATTTTTATTTCGTATTTTGCCATCTTGTTTTTATACGGTTCATGTGAATTTCCGCTTTCCTGAAGACATTATTATTGTCAATAACTGCCAGGTTAATGTCTCCTTTATTTTGTTCGGTAATGTGTTTTACTAAAAATGTTTAATTAATTTGACTCACTTAAACAGATTGCTTTGATAAACTTTGCTGTCTGAAGCCTGTCTGAATAACTGGCTGGGATTGGGCAGCTTACTGATGAATGAAAGGCTCTGATTGGGCAGCTTGCTGATGAATGAACTGCTGTGATTGGACAGCTTACTCAGCTCCTGTCTCCGTATACCCACAGATCTTTCATTGGAACACGTTTATTTATGGCCTGAAAGGGGAATTTTTCTACCAAACCGGTAAATGATAGAGGAGGGTTCCGTCTCAGCCACTATGATTGACGGCACCACTGCCCCAGAGCAGTGAAGAGTAGGTGAGCTGCGGTAGGGAGTCCCCTGTGATCCTGCCATTAAGGATGTTCAGAGAACTGCCTGTTCAGAGAGTGTCGGTGTGAGACGTGGAGAATCCTCCCCGGACCCTCGCGTTTCCTTGGGCCGGTACGCGCGTCATTTCTCTGAGGAGAGTGCTGAAGAACTCCTCACTGAAGCACCGAGGCTAGCCTGTGGAGGTGTATGCTGAACACAAAAGGATATTATGTTCACACAAGATCCACATCTTTCCTTAATTTTTAATCATGTAGTGTATGTGATGTGTCACTTGCTGGTCTGCTTTTGTGTAGCACGACCTGTGTTCTTTTGGAGACTGCTGCGTCACACAGTCTGTTCATTTCTCTCTCCTTCACCTCTAATCAAGTTGCTTTATTGGCAGGAAGTACATACACGTGCAATTTTGCAAATTTGCACACATTTTTACTTGGTATGAATTTCCATTTCCCTGCACTAGCTCAGTGATTTTATTGTGTTGATGTTGTCATGATGCTGTTATGTGCATGTGTACTATAGAATAATAATGGAACATTTTCAGAACTACAACACAATAACATGTTAATCTCTCTCCCTCTGTCTTCCTCCTTCTTCACATTTCTCTCTCTCTCTCTCTCTTTATCTCTCTCTCTCTCTCTGTCTCTCTCTCTTTCTCTCTCCCCCCTCGCTCTCTCTCTCTCTCTCCCCCTCTGCCTCTCTCTCTCTCTCTCTCTCCCCCCCCCCTCTCTCTCGCTCTCTCTCTCAGAGGCTCAGAGGAAGTACGAGGACCCGTGCGAGTCGCTGCACGAGGAGTCCGTATCAGAAACGGCGGAGAACTCGGCCGAGGAGGCGGGGGAGGGGGGCGTGGACACTGAGGCCGGGGAGATGACCGACGGGGGCGAGGATGACTACGACGAAGAAGGCAGCAACGACCTGGTGATGAGACGGTGGGAGGGGTGCGGGGTGGGAGGTTATGGGTAAGAGGAAGTGGTAGAGTGGGTGGGGGGTTCTGGGTAAGAGGATGTTGAATGAGGGGTTATAGGTAAGAGGAAGTAGGGTTGAGTGGGTGGGGGATTATGGGTAACAGGAAGTGGTATGGAGGTTATGGGTAATAGGAAATTGTGGAGTGGGTGGTGGGTTATGGATAAGAGCAAGTAGTACATTGGGTGAGGGGTTATGGGTAACTGGAAGTGGTAGAGTGGGTGGGGGGAAGTTGTGGAGTGGGTGGGGGGTTATGGGTAGGGGTTACGTAATAGCAGGATCCAGCTCTTCTCTTAAGAGCACAGAATTATTCGGGTGGGGGCACTGAGGCAGTTCTCTCTCCCCTCTGTCACACACTTTAATTAAAAAAGTCTGGAACAGACTTTCAGAGCAAAATTACTATCGGAGATGGACTGGGTGCAGAGATGCATGACGAGGAGGGGGGGGGAGAGGGAGAAAGAGAGAGAGACAGAAATGCACAGAGAGAGAAAGAGAGAAGGGGAGATGAAAAAGAGAAATTAACAGCACAGGAATTATGTATGATTATAAATTTGATCTACGTATACATATATATATGCGTGTGTGTGCATGCATGCGTGCGTGCGTGTGTGTGAAATATGGGTATTATGTGGATAATGCCAATTGAAATCCTAAATTTAGCGAATGACTGACTGTGGAGAGAAGCAGAGAGAGATTATACAAGGTCAGTTAGGGGCAACAAAGATAGAATTGCAAGTTAAATAAAAGATGTGTCAGAGTATAGAATGATGGCGGGAATGGGGTGAGAGGGTTGGTTGAGGCAACAAATCCTCCAAAACTCACATTTTAACAGTCCTGGAGAAAAAAAGTAATACAGAGATCTTCGAGGTTCATCTGCTTCTGGGTTTCACTGTGCCTTTCCAATTATATTATATTTATTACCTGATAAAAAAGAGAGAGTTTTTTATAGTGAGGGGAAGTCTAGGCTCTCTCTCTTTCCTAATGGAGGAGATTACTTCCCTGGGACTGTGTCTTTGGTTCTTCTGTCTTCCTTTTGAAGGTCATGTCAAGGTCGCGGAACGCTGAGTCCTCAGAACCCAAATTCGTTATCATGGCTTTTTTTAATTTAATTATCCCCAAAAAAATTTCCCCAAAAAAGGGGAATATTCTACCAAAACAAAGATTGCAAAATGAGGAAGGTAATTTTTTTTTTTACTTTCAACTCATAAAATGCTTCTTCTTTTTTTCTTATTTTTTTGCAGATAGAGAACCACGTTTCAGACATTGATAATTGAAACAAAAAAGGTAATTGTCATTTTCCTAGAATTTCTTTTTTTTTTTTTTTGAATGTGCAAAATGGTAATTTCTATAATATTGTAGATTTATTGTCATGCTAACTGTTATAATAACTTGCGGGCAATATCATGAAGCACACGCTGATCCATCTCTTTAAAATCCAAGCAGAGGATCGACGCCTGCATTGTTTAAAGATTAATTTTGCCTATTTAAGCCACCAGGCTTGCTTTCTGAGCATTAGTGGATGTATGAACAGAGGAAAGCTCAAAGACAAAGTGGAAAAAACATGTTTATTAATAGCATCTCAAGACAACAGAAGCCGAAGCAACAGGGGTGAACATTAGCAAGTGCATCCATAAGTGCACCAAACTGAAAAGTATTTCCCGGTGCAGATGGACATACGGTATGGTTGCTAAACTGTCATATCGCAGTTATCACTAATGCATATTTCTATGAAGCTTGACAATGTGCAAATTTGGAAGCAGTGGGTTACATTCAAAGCCTTTATTTCTACCTTTTGGTGTTTTTTCTTTGAGCTAGAGGATAAAAAAATGCCATTATGCGTTTCTCCTGCCTCATTCAAGCAAATGAGTCAGGTGGCACGGCAGTGCAGCCATTTCCCATAATGCTCTGAGGGGTGTATATGTCATGGGGGGAGGAGCATCGCAACGGATACATGACATCATTAGATTTTATGGTGAGAACATTCTCAAGGCAAATAAAGAAGCTTTTGGTGTCATTCCTGAGCTTGTTCTATAATTTACATTTTGCTCATAAACTCTAGAATATATCTGTGTGTGGAGTGGGGGGTAGTGTGTGTGTGTGTGTGTGGGGGGGGGGGGGGGGTGTATGTATGGCTGCATGTGTGTATTTGTGTGTGTGGGTGGCTGGGTGCGTGTGTGTGTGAGTGGGAGAGAGTGCATGATAGATCTCCAATCTATTCATTTTATAGATTATTATTTTAGATTTTTAAATTTTTCTTTTTCAGATGACTTGACAACATTCATACATTTGTAATTTGAAAGCTTATTTGAGTTTTGTGAGGCGTAGAAAATATACAGTATGTTTCTAAGAAATATATTATAACAAGGAGACACAGCAGTTGGTCTGAGAGTGCAAGTTAGTGAGTGAGTGAGTGTGTGTGTGCGTGTGTGAGTAGGCTGGTGGGTGTGTGTGTGTGTTTGTATGGCTGCTTGTATGCATGTGAGTATGTGTGCGTGCATGTACTGTATGTGTGTGTGTGTACATGCATGTGTGTATGCATGCATGTGTCTGTCTGTGTGCATGTGCATGCGTGCATGTGTCTGTATGTATGTACTTGCTTGTGTGTATGTGTGCATGCATGTGTCTGTGTGTATGTGCATGCATGCATGTGTCTGTATGTATGTGCATGCATGTGTCTGTATGTATGTGCATGCATGCTTGTGTCTGTGTGTATGTGCATGCATGCGTATATACGTGCATGCATGTGTCTGTAGGTGTGTGCATGCATTCGTGTATGCGTGCATGCATGTGTTTGTGTGTATGTGCCTGCGTGCCGCCATTCCTTTTCGTCATCTTTTTTTTTTGACTGCGTGCACTCAGCCCTTGGAAACATTTTAGAAAAGTCTAGACTGTTACTTGTTACATCTATTATAGTGTTAGAGATAGAAGTCTTCATTGCCCCCCACCCCCAAAAAGGAAACTTTCTCGAAATATCAGCAAAGTGAATCAGAGGTAATTGGCTTGAATATTTTTCGTTTTGAATAGCACCTGTACGTCATAGTCTGGATATGAAGGTCTTTTGGCCATTTCTGTTTCTGATTACAGTGCAAAAGTACATAAGATGGTCCTGTAAATTCTGTTTAGTTTCTTTTTTTTTTTTTTCTCAGAAGTATTTAACTTCCTTGAAAACCAAAAACAAGGCAGTTAAGTACATATTTTTTCTCAGAGGTGGAGATTTGATGGAGGTTTTGAGTGTGGAGGAGCGGAAGAGCTGCTCTGGTGAAGGTTTTAGTGGCTCGTGGCTACAGCACTTAACAACTCTGTTATTTTTTCTGTAAAGTATTTAACTTCCTTAAAAAAAAAAAAAACACAAACCAAAAACAAAACAGGTGATGTTTTTCCTGAATGCCTCCTTGGACTTATCTGCTCAGGACAGAGTCTTATTTAAGTTTCCTGAGGTGTATTTTGGTTGGAGGTTTTTTTGAGGGGGAAGAGGGCAGGTATTTTGGCTGGAGTTTTGATTGGCGGGTGGTGCTAGCACTTCTAAGTTACTTTCCTAGTGGCAGTATAAGTTCATCAATTAATCAATCAATTAAGATTGATTTATTTTGTGTTTGGCACTTCGCTTTCATGCAAAGGGGGGGGGGGGGGGGAGGGGGATCTTATTTTAAAGCCTCATATTTGTGGTTCAGCTTTAGCTGAGTGCAAATGGCTTCACAAAGCCTCTCCAACAACTAATGAGCGTATGAATCACTGGCTGCACTTGTGCAAGGCTCCTGGACTGGCCTTTCTACCTGTGCGTCCGTGAACAATGGCTGCATTCAAACCCGGTGATTTCATAACAAAACTTTATTTGTGAAGAACCTGAAAGTGCTTTCCAGATCTGAAATGTAGCCATTAGTACTGGAGTCTCACATCTTGCATTCTAAGGCTTTTCTTATCCTGACGATGCCATGAACATGTTTACTTGACCTCCTTATCTCTCTATCTCGTTCAGGCTCCATCTCTCTGCAGATTTTCCTTTCTCCATCTTCCCATCTCTTTCTGTCTCACACTCTCTGACATTTCATCTTTCTTTTCTTCCACCTTTCTCCTTATTTGTCTGCTCCCTTAAGTATCATGTTCTAACATGTTCCATCTCCCATTACATCTCTTGGTCTCACTGTATCTTTTTCTCTATCTCTAATTCTTTTTCTTTCTACACTGTATAACCAAAATTATCTGGACACCCCTTGGTCTGGGGCTGTTTTTCATGGTTTGGGCATTAGGAGTTGGTTCCGGTGAAGTCAACTCCTAATGCTACAGCATACAATCACATTCTAAATGATTCTGTGCTTCCCCAACAGTTTGGGGCAGGCCCTATTCTGTTTCAGCATGATAGTGCCCCCAGGAACACAGCGAGAAACAATATAGAAATGGTTTTGTCAAGAATGGCGTGGAAGAACTTGACTGGCCTGCACAGAGCCCTGACCTCAACCCCATCCAGCACCTTTGGGATCAATTGGAAAGCCAACTGTGAGCCAGGCCTAATTGCCCAATCAGTGAATGACCTTATGAATACTCCTCAGGCTGAATGGGAACAAATCCCTGCAGCAATGCTCTATCAACTAGTATAAAGCCTTCCCAGAAGAGTGGGGATTGATATAGCAGCAAAGGGTGGACCAACTCCAAATAATGCCTATAATTTTGGGTGCGATGTTGGATGTCAGATATTCACATACTTTTGGCCAAAAGTGTATTTCTTGAAGTTTCTCTCTCTCTCTCTCTCTCTCTCTCTTTAAACTAAAAAATGAATAAATAAATCCTCGAGCTGTGGAAGATGAAATGAAAATCAACCTCTCCCCCCCACTCCCACCCCCAAATCCCCTCGCCCCCCGCCGCAGCCCCCGCCCCCCTTTCTAGCGACGGCACCGAAATTCCAAATCAGAACCATCGGCATTTCCGTGCTCCGTGCGTTATGTTAATGAGAGGCAACCCCCAGACTCCCAATGCACACATGCCACCAAGACAGCTGTTTGAATACCCAATGAAACATCGCTGTCTCTCAGTCCCCCTTCGCAAGTGCCTGTCGCCTTGCTGTAAAGTGCAGAATGTGCTTCATGCAAAAAAAAAGTAACCTGTTTTTCAGTATAATGCAAAAAATATGAGGAAAAAAATCATCATAGTCATACCGTGTATTGAACCGTAGTTCATATCTAAGTGTTTCTGAGATATTTTTGTTGCATGGAGCAGGATGAAGGCTTTCGTTGCGTTTTAAAAGGAATAAAAAGAATAAGGATATGGACAGGGCTTGCATGGCAAGGACGATAAACATGTCTGTTGGTAATGTTGTGCGCCAGGTTGCTGGTAGTGTTGTACCTTTGAGATGAAAAATGACATTAAGGATACCACTTTAAAATCCTTTTAACATGTTAACATCTTTTTTCACTAAGTCTGCATTTTCTGGTAACATCTCACTGAGGTCATCAACCAATCAAGGGGGACCAATTAGAAGTTCATTAACCAGTGAAAAAAGCACAAATGTCCTTGTCATGCACCAAACTTCTTCACAGTTGGTGCATACATCATTGTGTGTCTTTATTGTTTTTTTTTTCCTTCTTTCTTATGCTGTGGGTGAAATTTGAGAAGATGACAATGTTTTTGTCTCTCAGGTGCAGAAGGAGAGCTACCCACAAGGCTGTTTGAGAAGGCATCGGCACCCCCACCCCAGTGGGAGGGGTTCCTCGAGAGGATTGAGGAAGAGAGGAAGAGGGGGGGTAGAGGAATAAAAACAAAAAAATTTAGAGAACATGGCTGCCATGTCTTCTCTTCCTGCAAGTACATTTCCACCCCGGTTCTGCGGCTGTGTTGAAAAAGAACTGTCTTACGCTCTTTAGATTCGAACGTCTCCTTAAACCCCGCCTCCTCTGCAGTCCTTGGGTATTCATTTGTACATTCAAAGAAAAAAAAAAGTGAAAAAAAATAAATAAATAAAATTCTAATAAAATGTGTTAATTTGTTTGTATTTACAATAAAAAAACAAGCAAACAAACAAAAAAAAAGAGGATTTTAAAACAATGTGTATAAAGCCACTTCACATGAAGCTGCCATTGTGTGCTTTCCGGAATGTTCCGCGGAAGGTCTGTGCTACACTTTGCGTTCCATAATGCCGTTGTAACGTTGCTCTTTTTCTCACGCAGGGATTTTATGACGTGCAGTATTCTCCCCTCCGCGTTCTGCTTCCCGGCTTTTATTTCCGTTTGTTTTTTTTTTGTTCTTGTTTTTATTTTCATGTCCTCATTACGTTGATAGTAAATGAAATCACTTTGCTTTTTTTGTAAATAAAAAGGCACCTTAATGTAGAGAGATGTTTTTTTTTTTTTAATTAATTAATTAATTTATTTTTTAATATATATATAAAAAAATGAATTGCACCATTTTAAAAGGGTACAAAGGATGGGAACATATGGGTACTGAACAAAACCAAGCAAAAAAAAGACAACTTTTTTTTATCCCCCTATGTATCACAACTAAGGCTGTAAGTCTTAGCATTAGCATTACTTCATCAGGTTTCTCCCTTATTCTTCACCGGCTAATAGCTGTGCTGTTTCAAATCATACCAAACACTTTAAGAGATAACCTCCAACACCTGCAGCCCCCCCCCCCCCATTTCTCTCTCTCTCTTTCTCTCTGTCTCTCTCTCTCTCTCTCACACACTCAGACCTCATGCTGGACAGTGAGAACTCACTGCTGTCAATCTTATTTTCAGTCTTTTCTCATCGCAAGGCTTCTCTGGAAGACACACTAAATGCACCCTGTTTTCGACCACAATGCTGCAAACCTACTGTTTACTTTACATTATCAAATTATATGTTTAATTTAAGGTGATTCATTCTTACCTACACTAATTATTATTATTATTTATTTATTTATTTTATTTTTTTGTTATTTTGAAATGTAAATGTAAATTTAGCATTATGCAAACCACAGTGAGTCTGCAGGCTTATATGTACTGTGGAGCATAATGAGTTCGATGAGTCTGAATGAATTAGCATCTAATAGAGTTTTCGTTCTCAAAAAGGGAATGGATTTACTGGAAACCATCAGTGTACTAAACTGCCTCGTTAGTTTATTTTCATTTTTATTTTTTACCTTCGTTGCAGTCATTCTACTGACAGATTAAGATAATGATGCATATTGAGCTCAATCTATTTTTGTAAAACAAATACTTTACTCTCCCTTAGAGAAAGTATTCATAAATGTTGAGTTTTTGCTGTTGTTGTTGTTGTTGTTGTTGATTAAATTTCCTTCTCCAATAAATTATGGGATATAAGTATTTTCTGAAGTGCTACAGACTACTAGTCAATCTGAAAATGACCAAACTTGAAATGATCCAATTTAGATAAGGTAAACCATCATTGTTTCTGATGAGCCCAAATGAAGATAATTGCATTTCTAAAAAATAAGCTATATATACACCTTTTTTGTAAAACTATTTTTATGATGAGCATGTTTGTTGTTCAGATGTATCTATTTATATTTTATTGTTGCAAATGTTGTATGGCTATAGGCTCCATTTCATTTAAACAAGAGATAATAATCTGCACTGTACATACAATATAGTTTTTGTTTGTTTGTTTGTTTTTTCCATTCTTCGGTCAAACAAATCTAATTTTTGTGTCTATTTCTTGGAATAAATTACCCACAAAACCAACTGAAGAACCATAATTCTTGACTTGCTGTTTGTTCTTCTTTAGGAAATAGCACACGGTTAAATGCAAACGACTCAGTAATCTAATACGCTTTTGCATGAAATATGTTTACAGGATTAATCCCTGCTGATCAGAACATCTCACTTTTATTTTATTGTAGTATTCACAGTTTGTTTTCAGTTTTTTTTTAGTAATATAAACACGGAAAATAAGAATGATAAATTCCAGCGGAAATGAGTTTGAAACGAGGACGATAAGCTCTCCGTTTGCAAGAGGGAACAACGTGCGTGAGCCTCGCTCGTCCGCGTGAGAGAGAGCGAGCCTAAAGTAAGGACAGAGCAGTCGCAGGGAGCGCAAACTCCGTTGCGCCGTTGATTTAATCCATCTGACATAGCGCGACATAGCTCAGGAGGTAAGAGCGCTTGTCTGGCAGTCAGAGGATTGCTGGTTCGATCCCCCGCCCTGGGCATGTCGAAGTGTCCCTGAGCAAGACACCTGACCCCTAATTGCTCTGGTGAATGCGAGGCATCAATTGTAAAGTGCTTTGGATAAAATCGCTATATAAATGCAGTCCATTTACCATCCGGCTCCACTGTCCAGGAAGGTTGCGTCAAATTCCCTCACACCGCGGCACTACAAGCAAGTGAAAGAGCAACAGATGGCCAATGTAATTTTCTCCATTCATCAGAGCCAGAATATAATGTTGGCAGGTTAACGAGGCCCAGTGGTTGCACTGGCTAGAGGTATCAGTTCTGGCTAGCCGCCATAGCCAAAAAGCACACTGATCTCAAATGCACCTGCTTTCTTTCCGGCTATCTGTCTTTTTTTGACGGGTGAGGTGAAGAATTTTGATCACATGCTGGTGCCTTTGACTGCTATAGTGAACATTTGCAGATCCCCCCCCCCCCAAAGAACTTGAAGTCAAAACAAGAATGTCAAATGAAAACAGGCTCCTCTCATATCTGGACCTCTTTTTTTTTTTGGCTGGACCACAACAGCGAGGCCAGCCCTACAAACGCGAATGTCTGTGACTGACTGAGTGAGTGATGAAGATACACCATTGATCGGCCGAGTTATGAAGTCACACCATTGGTCGGCCGGATCACGTGTGTTACTGTAGGTCCAGCCATACGCTAGGTTTTAGTAGGTATGTACCCACTTTGTAGGTATGCCTGCTTTCAGATGCAAAGTGTTTGCAGATACGACAAGCTAACATCTTCAGAATTTTAGTATCATAACAGCGAATAAGCAGATCACAATCCCACAAAATGTCAAGGAAGGGATACAAAATGAGATTATAAACAAAATGTAAACAAGGCTAGGGATGATGTTCAATTTCTATTAATCCCTAAGCTTTTGAAAAATTAATTTTTCTATCCTACGTGCAACCTTTATTCATCTTCCTGGCAAGCGCTGAGTTTAAAAGAAAAATATTCAAGAGGACAAATTAATAGCAATACCCAATCCCCCCCCCACCAAAAATAAATAAATAAATGAAGTGGATTTGTCATAATGCTAACGTTCATCCCTTTGGCGTAGTGCATAAATCTTCATTAACATTTATATTATATTAGCTCGGGGCTGCGTGGTGTGCATATTTTGTATTTCTTCTCAGTTGTGATGTGAATAATATTTAAATGAGTCGTGATATGCTGCCAATACCCTTCAATTGAAAATCTGAAAAAAAAAAAATATATATATATATATATATATATATATAAATTTTATACATCATTTTTTTATAGATTAAAAAACATAATTAGGCTCTGTAGAAAGGAATTTTAAAAAAAACTGCACAGAGCATTGAGGAGACAGACTGCAACCACAGGCCACAGGAAATAATTATGTTATTAATGAAGCTAGCTGAAAGGTACACATGATTATAGCTTTTTCTTCAACATCAGCAAGGATCCAGGGCCCCTTTGACAATATTTGGCAGTCAGGCAGTAAAAGCCTAAGCAAAAGTTTCAGGGCTGTGCCTGTGTGTTGTAGCATGAGGCATTCAATGGGATGTGAGTCACTTTTGTTCTCAGCTCCTTCAAACTTTACAAGAGATCAGTCGCTTGTTTACAACAGCTCGTATTGTACCTGCAGCTTCATGTCCCCCACGTAAATTGCAACTCGAACTTCAATCCTGCGTCTGGCCATTTTGTTTTAACAAACGCTTTTTTATCTGAAGTGGATGAAAACAGTCTGCTTGTTTTTTCGTTTTTTTTTTGCGGTATTTTTTTTGTTTTGTTTTCCCTCTGATGTTTTCTCGACGTGTCGCGGAGCATGACGGAACGTCAGAGCGGGTTTTCGCAGAAACCTCCCTTGGAGAAATCGGCATCGCTCCGGGGGAGTTTATCCACTCCCGCTAATCCTCGCGTCTGAAAACGGGCAGCGATCCAGGGTCAGCGTGTAGCGGTGGGAATCCGAGAGTTCCACAGAAATTCGTTAGGGAGTGGTATCTCCTCTGTCAGCAGCAGAATGGTTAATGTTATTTCAGCTCCGACAAGAGTGTATTTTAACGGTGGAATGGTGACGGTTGCAGATTTTCAGGTACACAACCGTATAAACTGAACATAGTCTCTTCTTTCTCCTCCTGTTTGAAAGCAGGGATTTTGAAAATATAATAATATCGAAAAGAAATCTGACAAATTAATTTTTAAAATCCCTGGTGTTAGAGCTGAATTATTACTGAATATTTTACTCTGATGATGTGCTCAAATAATTGTTGTTAGAATAAATATTTCACAGGAAATCTGTCCTCAGAGAATCCAAAAGGTATAAAATGTACTCTATTAGTGACTGTTTGTCTCATTACCCTCGACAATGAAGACAGTGTACAATTGTACTCCATGTGTTGCTATGTCCAAAACATTAGCAATTCATTTTTTGACAGGTGTGCTTTGGTTTAAAAGATTGATAGACAAAAAAAACAGTTACTCATGAAGTGGGTGGTGGCTCATAAATTTTGATACCCCCCCCAGACATAGAGGTTAATTGGCCATACACCGTGGAACACTGTAAAACCTAAACGCCTTATTAAATGAACTGAGCAGTCCTAACTTTAAAAAATGGAATGAGCAATTATAACTCAATTTAAAAAAAGAGTTCAATTTAAAAGCTAAAGACCAGTGAATGCTTGAACAGATTAAAATCACTCTGCTAAAACGGTTCGAGACAATTGGTTTCCTCAAATCATTTGAGCAAACTGAACTCCTGCTATTTAAAGCGAGTTTCGCCCGATCAGCTGTTGACACTGGCACGCCAGCCGTTATTGACAGGGACTTTCAGTGCCTGATCGCGGTCACGTGTCCTCATATGGACTCGCGGCGTGTTACACCGGTGGCTAAACCTTGGTCTCGGGGAGACGCTGCGAAAGTCATCGAGATTAAACGGAGATCCATCCGCAGCAGGAGTTGTCCCTTTAATCTGTGACACACAGGCCCGAACGTGAAAAGACTCCCCAAACAGAGGTCAGGTCCGGGGCTCTGGCAAATCAGACTCATTCCTCTTCAATCTTCCAGGCTGGGGGAGGGGGGTGTGGGTGGGGGGACCCACATGATTGACATTTCAGAGATAGGATGTCACACAGGGTGCATATTGAATACTATGTTCGCTCAAATGCGTCACAGGGGTATGGAGGAGCAGGACAGTGTTGTGATCTGAGAACTGTCCAAAGCCAGAACAAGAGTATTGTTTCTTTCTTTCTTTCTTTCTTTCTTTCTTTCTTTCACATAGTGCTGGGAAGTAAATGATTTTAGGCTTTCATTGTACATTAGCTGTTTTACATTACTCAATAAAAATGTCTGTTTACACTCTGTGTAAGAAAAAATGTTTCCATACATTTTTAATTACACATTTTTCATCTCATTTATATTATTTCTAAGTGTAGACAGTTGCAGGCTATATGTATTCTAAATGTTTTTTTTTTATTTTTAAACAAAATGAACGAGAGAATCTACCACAAGTTTCAGGCCGAGGTTTCACTATTTTGGCAGTGCCTCACCATTGAAAAACCTCGAACAGATACCACAGGTGGTGGGCTACTGTCTGTTGAGTCATTAAAGACTTTAGTGGGGTTTTATGAAAAGAGCCTGTGTGTGTGCTCTTGGGTTCAGTCAGAGCTCTGTGGGAAAGTAGTTCTTAATAATCAGGAGAGATTGTCACAGAGAAAAAGGGGGGAAAAAAAAGGAACCAACGATAATGGAGGGGAAATTAAGTTATCTGCTCTTTGAAAGATCTTGTCTTTAACGGCCTTTTGCGTTTCCAAAGCAACTGAATCCCTGAGGTCTGATTAGCTGTCCGAGAGTCAGGAGGCTTGGGGAGGACTCTCTGTCCCATAGGTAACACAAAACAATTTCCTCTCCATCACTGCCTGCAGATTAACTCTGCTTTGTTTTCTGTGAAGAAAACAGCCTTCCGCATTCAGCAGAGAGAGTGGGAGAGAGAGAGAGAGAGAGAGAGAGAGAGAAAAGAGAAATAATGCACTGCGCAAAATTAAAATGAAAAAGAAGAAGACAAAAGATTTCTCTGTGGTGTAACTTCACCCAGAGGAGAGGATGGGCTCATTTTAAATGGCTGGTTAGACTTCTGTCCTGTGTCCTCAATGACAACGATTCATCCGTCATTAACCTCTCAGCTGATCAGCGATGACTGCGGGGCCTCTGTCTGTCTGTCTGTCTGTCTGCCTGTTTGTCTGTCTGTCTGTCTGTCTGTCTGCCTGCCGGTCTGTCTCTCTGTCTGTCTATCTGTCTGTCTGCCTGCCTGCCTACCAGTCTGTTTGCCTGTCTGTCTGCCTGTCTGTCTGTCTGTCTGTCTGTCTGTCTGTCCGCATGCCGGTCTGTCTCTCTGTCTGTTTGCCTGTCTGTCTGACTGTTGGCCACGCCAGTCATGTTCCTGAGAATATCTCTCGCTGTCTGAAAGGGACCATGGAGGACCAGGGAAGGGCAGAAATAAAGTAACATCGAATACATTCATTTCTTATACGATTCTCTATGTATTTACTATACACGAAAAATATTGTTACGTTTCCATGGAAAAGAGAAAAGAAAATGCATAGGGGCCAATCAGAAGCTGATTTGCAGTGAGATTCCAGTCCTTCATAAGGAACCAGGATGAATCCCTGAATAAAAATGCACAAAATGTGAAATTGACTCTGAAAGGGTAAATTTCACATGGAGAAGATAGATATATTTCTTTTTAATCGCTGTGGAGTTCACAGTGGAACAGACACTGTGGGTTTCGCGATCTGGAGTGGGCGTGAGCGGGACAAAGAAGAGCGACGGCTGTCTGTCCTCCACCCACATCGTCTCGGTCCACATCCTTTATGCGGCGAATGTCTCATAGCTTCAAGTGCACCAGCCTCTCTCCTCTCCCCCTCCCTCAGTCTCTCTCCGCTTTTACTCCCTCTCTGTCTCTCTCCTCCCTCCCTCCATCTTTGCTTCTCCCCCTCCCTCAGTCTCTCTCCGCTTTTACTCCCTCTCTGTCTCTCTCCTCCCTCCCTCCATCTTTGCTTCTCCCCCTCCCTGTCTCTCTCTGCTCTTCCTCCCTCTCTGTCTCTCTCATCTCTCCCCCTCTCTCTGCTTCTCCCCCTCCCTCAGTCTCTCTCCGCTCTTCATCCCTCTCTGTCTCTGTCCTTCTCTCCCTCCCTCTCTCTGTCTCTGTCCTTCTCTCCTCCTCTCTCCTTCTTCCTCTCCCTCTCTCTGTCTCTCTCATTCTCTCCCTCTCTCGCTCCTTCTCCCCCTCCCTGTCTCTGTTTCTCTCCTTCTCTCCCTCCCTCTCTCTCTCCTTCTCTCCCCTCTCCTTCTCTTGACTCTCTCCTTCTTTGCCTCTTTGCTTTCTTTGATACATTTGCTGTGGATATTCTGAATTGTGGCAGCTATGCCATTTTCTATAGCATAAATTCATCATGAATACACCTCCGTCTGTACACAATACATTTTATGTATCGTACATAATTCTGTACACGGTGCTATCTTTATTTTTATTTTATTTTATTTATTTATTTATTTATTTTTACAGTTTTCCTGTTATAACCTGTTACACAGTGCTCTATTTCCAGTGGCAGTAGTTTTAACCTCAGTTGTCACGACTATAAATATCTCCATAAACAAGCAAGATAATTGAAGATAATTAAGGCGGTACACATTCAGTGACATACCAATAAAGTTTTTTTTAAATTTGTATAACAGGACTGATTTTACATCTGTTACTCAATGAATAAATAAATCCGAAATGAGGTATTGTGCTGCATGTGAGATGTTACGGGGTGGGGGGGGGGGGGGGGGGGGGGATGTGACAGTTAGGTGTGCGTGGATCACAAGCTCACTTCAGAGAGACCGTGGTGGTGGTGGTGGTGGGGGGGGGGTAGAGGCAGCCAACCCTGAGGTCGTCTACGCCAGGTAAAAGAGAGAAAAAAAAAGATTTTACTTGATCCGGTTGGGGCCGGAGGACAAAATTGCTTATTGATTTTTTTAGGCTCCAGAGTCGGGGAGCGGTGGGGGGGGGGAGCGGTGGGGAGGGGAGTGCACGTGCGGACGCCGGGACCTGCTGTTCCGCAGAGGGGCCCCCGAATCTCGCCGCGCGATCGATCGGAGCGGAGTTTTGTCGCGGCGGGCTAGCGACGGGTGAATGACTCTTGGAGGTTGGGCGCCCCGCCCCCGCTCCCCCCAATCGATACCCCTCGCTAATCAGCAGCCACAGCTTTCACAAAGGAGCTTTAACACGCTCCTGTGAAGTTCGGATCTGCAAGGAACTTTCACTCACGTTTTTTTCTTTCTCCCCAATTTTATTTATTTATTTATTTATTTATTTATTCATTTGTTTATTTAGGTTGGCATCAAGTGTGTTGAAAACCCTAGAGAGAAGTACAGTTCCAAGTGCAGGGAACGACCGTGTAGTTTAACTTCGACCCTGTAGGTTAATCTGATCAACACAACAAAAACAGCAACAAAGCAGTCTTTGCAAATAAAACAAGCAATAGTTGAGTAGACACAAGTGCAATAACTAAGTCAACTAAGATAAACAGTTTACAGCTTACTTAGGTCTTGTAACCTGAAGGTCACGGTTTAGATTCCCAGGTTGGACTGGATGAAACAGACGCAATGTAAATGTAACAAGTTGTGTACATTGCTCTGGATTAGAGCATCTGCTAAATGGATTTAATGTAATGTAATGGATTCTGTCAGAAACCCTTGTAGTAGACCTGTGCAATTCACTTGTTAAATCTTCAGATTAGCCTGCGAAATTTGTTAAAGCAATCCTGCAGAAGAAGCATTGTCACTAAACCGAGAAACGTCTCTGTTCTAACAGGACCATCACTGGTGTCCAAAGGGATAAAGTCGCTGGTGGGTAAAAGTGTTTCAGGTAAAAGTCTAAAGGGTTAAAGCATTGCGCATGAAAGGCCTGGGTTAGACTAGCACTCCGTAATGCTGCTAATGGGACTTCCTTCCCTCACACATTGCTAATATTAGCCGCAGTACATTAACACCTGTTAGCATCAGACTTTAATTCTTCTTAACCTGGATAATGTGGTTTTGCGTCATTTAGTCATTTTGCCATTTCGTTTCATTTTCTCACTCATTTCGAAGCCTGAAATGGCCTCTTCGTGTCTGGCACTCAGGTACACTAGAGATTGAGTTTTCACTCCTGGGAGTTTGGCAGCGATATGACAGTACTTCATTACTCAGAAAGAAGAAGAAAAAAAACTCAATGTACCTTCAGCTCAGCCTTCTCCCGTCATGGTCTCCTCTGGCTCAGATCAGAAATGCGGAGACAGTGGCTACATTTAAAAACCAACCCGAAAACTTTCTTTCAGGGGTGAGTATCCTGAGCAAAAGTCAGCGCTTAACCACCATAGTGTGATGGACCGTTAGAGAAACTACCATCTTAGTGAGGACCGCTCCCCAAAACCGTAGTAAATAGGTCAAAAATTGGCACCACTGTAGCTCACTTCTCAATAGCTCAAACAAACGTCATTATATATATATATATGTATATATATATATATATATATATATATATATATATAATGGAATGAGTGGAGAGCTATATCCTACTAAAATGCATGGGTTTTAACTGCACATCCAGTCCCTCAGTGGTGAATTTGATTGATTTTTTAGGGCTAAATATCCCTTCAGACACGAAGCGGAAAGTTGACCTCCCTATGACCCCCTTTCAAAAGGCGAGTAAAATTCTGACTGAACAGAAATCACTATTTCAGCTGACAAACCAAGTAACACCATGCGGGTCTTTAATCAGAAAAGCGGGTTGTAAATGAAGCTCACGCTAATTAATGGCTTGGTTGCAGGTACGTCAGTGCAACCACTGTCTGTAATCACTGTTACGATAACATCGCTATGTGATGCCAGGTTCCCGCTTGAATATAAAAGAAGGAGCAAAAAGTGTATGTTTGTTTACATGCTGTAAATAAATCTGTAGTGCCTTTTAAATGTCCTTTAAACATTGCCCAACAATCCCCCACAGTACACCACCGTGTTTGTTAACCGAGCTTCGGAGTATTTACAGGTTTTGAATGGCTTTTGCTTTTTTATTTATTTATTTTTTTAATTTTTTATTTTTTGACAGGGTCTGGAATGCACCGAGCACGCTGCTGTCAAGAGGCTGCGCGGCACAGGGCTTCTCAAAGTCATTTCCGTTTAAATTCCTCTCTGAGCTGTCATGTCAACCTTTCAGAAACCGCCACCGTTGAAAAAATCCCCCCATTAAGCCTCACGGTGAGTGCATAGCCTTCAGGTCTCCTCAGAGAGAGAGAGAGAGAGACAGAGAGAGGGACAGAAAATGAGAGTAAGTGAGAGAGATAGAGAGAGAGAGAATGAGAGAAAGAGAGCAAGAGAAAGTGAGAGGATATGTTTTAAATGCCATGTAAATAAACCATGTCAACGGAAACTGAATCAAGAGAGAATGAGAGGAGGCAGGAAAGGAGGAGATACAGAAAGATGAACACAGAGTGAGAGAGAGAGAGAGAGAAATCTGTTGTCCGAAGGCATCCTGAGACACAAGTTTAATTGTCAATTGTCTTTAACAGAAAAATGTGAATCAGTAACCCAGTGTGGGGGGAAGGAAGGGGGGGGGGGGTCTTTAAACGATGAATTTACTCAATCACTATTATCATCAAGATTCCCGTTTATAACTTTATAAAGTTATAAACGGTGTTTTGAACTTTAAATCAGGAATTTAGACAGAGAAAGTAGGTGAGATAAGCTAATGATGAAATCATCTGCTTTATCTGATAAGCTCATTTGTGAGTAACAACTGAACAGACTGTTTTACTGCAAGTGCTTCACGGGTGTGTGTGAGTGTGTGTGCGTGTTTTTCTGTGTGCGTATGTGCATGCGTGCCTGTGTGTGTGTGTGTGTGCACGTGTGCGTATGCGCGTGTGTGTGTGTGTGTGTGTGTGCGCACCGCACCTGCAGTGCTTTTATACATGAACCACAGTTTCAGATATAATTAGTGTAATCTCAGCAGTAGGAAAGGATCTCAGATCTGACAGAAGGGCTCGGCTCTGTTGAAAAGGCGCCCACGACTTCATTTATTAGATAACATCTTTTCAGAAGCAAACACATTTTACACGATGGGGCAGAAGAGGTGGGCGTTGTATAACAAGGATATACAATGCCTTCAGAAAGTATTCACTTCCCCTGAACTTTTCAGACATTACTCATTTACCAAAGTGCCTACCCCCCCCTTCCCTAAAAGGCAGCTCTGAGTCTTCACAAGTATGTCTATATGAGCTTTGCACATTTGAATTTTGTCATTTTATGCATCCATTATCTATACCTGCTTATCCTGGACAAGGTCACACACCATTCACTTACTACTCACACCACTGGGCAGTTTAGAGGCTTCAATTTGCCTACCTGCATGTCTTTGGACTGTGGGAGGAAACCGGAGTACCCAGAGGAAACCCACATGGACGCGTTCATTTTAATTAAAGGGTATCAATTGGACTGCAGTACTGTCTTTAGTTAACCATTATGAATAAATAAATAAATAAATAAAACAAAGGAAAAAGAAAGCCAGACAAACTGGGGTCTGTGCCCTGAATTTTTAATGAACTAGATTAATCAGCAGTTTGTCAGTAATTATAAAATGTCAGAGTTCAGCTGCTCCCTTTGGCTGTACGTTTAATTTCCAACTGACAAGATGATTTCTTACCCGGGTATTTGCATAATTCATTTATTTGTTTATTAATTTTTTTCCCCCCTGAAGATTTGATAAATATGAAAAATGAAAGCCTTTTACACCTAAGTAAGATCAATCGCTTTATCAAATAACCATTTAGTAATTCTACTTAAAAAAGAAACATGACTCTTTTATCATTTCGTTTTAAATGTCAAGCTTTTGTCAAGACGCTGCCTTGCATTCAAGTTGGCACTGGAGTGGAAGAACACAAATTTCCTGAAAGACAGAAGAGAGAACACACGGATGCATTCATCTGAAGTGTGCAGCTGCTTGCAATAGGATGCACAAAATGTGTACAAGGTCATAGAAAAAGGACAGCATGGCTCTGGAATTAGCTTGCAAGCACCGCAGAAACTGTGTGTGTGTGTGTGTGTGTGTGTGTGTGCGTGTGTGTGCCCGTGTCTGCATGTTTGTGTTGCCGCGTATGCGTCTTCAACCAGAAGCAGATCAGAATCGACTGACCTTTAACCAAAACTGGATCAGAATCTACTGATCTTCAACGGAAGCAGATTAGAATCCACTGACCTTCAACCAGAACCAGATTAGAATCCACTGACCTTCAACCAGGACCTGATCAGAATCCACTGACCTTCAACAAGAACCAGATCAGAATCCACTGACCTTCAAAAAGAACCAGATCAGAATCTATTGGCCTTCAACTGAACCAGGTCAGAATCTACTGACCTTCAGCCAGGTCACAACCTAAAACACGATTCGAGGACAACAGAGTAGCTCATCAGTGTTAAGACACTATTTTAAGCCTGAACGTTAATCCTAAAACAATTATTTTATAAATAAAAAATAAAAAATTGAAATAAAAACGTTAAAAATAATTATTAACCCAAACCCTAACTCTTACAAATACCAGACTGTGGGCCGATTCACACATTAGAACAGTGCCTTAACAGGATGAGCCACCCAGCAGCGCTTGAGAATGTTGTGGAGAGTGGGTGGGCAGATATCCCACTCCGCTTGAGTTATCAGGGGACTTCTCTCAGGCCTAAAAACCATTCTTTCATCCCTCTCCCCCCCCTCCCCCACCCACTCGGCCATCCATTCCCGTTGTCAGCACACAGCACTGGAATCTTTTCTGCCAACCTGGCAGTGTCAGCATGTTGATAAAGCTGAAAGGATTACACACACTCTGGCCTATGCATTCAAGCCCTCCATCAGTATGAATTGCATGGTTCTATAGAATATTTCTGTCAAGTTATTAACATAAAGAGCTTCACAATGGGCAGTTTTAAGTGTATAACAAGCCCAAGACCGGAGATGACTTTTACCAGCGTGTTGAAAGGCTATAGAGATGCAGAACGAAATGACTTCATATTGCAATGTGTGATTTTGGTACAGAATATTATTCAGTCCTCTGGAGAAGTCAGAGATGACTGACAGGCATTGTGATAAGAATTTCACAAGAATGTGTGGGTCCAAATACACACAAAATATTACCAGTGGCATTTTCTAAAAATACACCCACCCACACACACTCATACGTGAACACACACAAGCACATGCACAGACATGCAGACCCACACGCACAGTCACATAAGCACGCACGCACACACACACAAAGTACAGTTAAAGAGTAATACAACTTCATGTGAGTTTCAACAACAGAAATGTTCCTGTAAAAATAATTCCCGTAAAACACATAAAACAGAGATTCTGCTATGAACGGGAACCCCCGGGTATGGAACAGATCTACGGACGCAAACAACAACTCTCGCATCAGCGGTCCTCCCTGCTCCGCTGCGCTGTTTGTATCGATCGATTTTTCGCTTGTTTTTCTCTTCCTCTCCGTTGTTGTGGAGAAGGTTCTTTCTCTCCCGCCTCCCGCGCGTTAGGGGGCACAGGTGAATGGCGGCCGGCGGTGGGCCCGCGGCGGCTGTGTTATCGTCCTGCGGGAGCTCTGTCGCCGCCGCGGGAGCGGCGGAAGTCTGATCGATGAGCGGGTGAAAATAGCCGCAGGACGCGTCCGCTGGCCCAGCGTAGCGTAGCGCAGCGCAGACACGTTAGCTTGTCTCTCTGACTGAGCCCCTGTCGCGATCAGTTAGCACACGTATCTGTTAGCAAGCTCTCCTTCGCTTTTTCAGGAAGATACTCGCGTGAGCACACATACACTTAAAAGACACACTCAAACGCACACGCGCACGCACTCGGGGATTCAGAACTTGCACACCCATGTACATGCTCCTACACAAACGCACGCGGTAGGAGGTTTAATTTATTCCGTACACACGTTTTTTGTATGTTTCATACAAATATGATTACAAAAACAGTGCATTGTGGGAGGTCTGCTACAGCACCTGTCGGTGTGCACATCAGAAAGGCGTACCCACAATGCTTCACTGAGACACGACACGCTACTGAGCAGGAGACAGGAAACATTTGGAACATGCCCATGAAAAAAAAAAAAAATCAAAAAAAAAAAAAAAAAACAACAGCTATGCCTTGTTCCGGACCCATCCAGGGGTAAAGTCTCCTTTCTTTTATGCATTTCACTGAGTCATATGATTATTCTGTTTTTTATTTGACTCATCTGATTTGATGTCATCCTCTTGCCTCCATACATGTCTCTGGATGGTGGGTCTTTTTTGGGGAAGCATAGATACAGAGTAAAGCTCTGCTCAGCCTTCTGTTCAGGTTTTGGGTCTGATTTTTTAAACTGTTTTTGATGGGTGGGTAGGTGGGTGGGGGGGGGGGGGGGGGTTGCAGAGTGTCAAACAATGAAACCACTGATGCAAGACCCCTGCTGGCCGCTCTGAAGAACACCCACACGCGACCGTGCTGCGTTTTTTGGAAGATCAGTCCAGCTCAAGCAGTGTAGCTCAAACTGGCCGTGGAAATGCAGCCGAGTTCACAATCACTGTCAGTTTGAACAGCAGGTACCGGGTGAAAAAAACACACAGTACACAGTGTTCTCACCCTGTGCTGCCACACTGGCAGCTGGATTGGCCAAAGTACGATTCAGGTCATGAACCACAAAAAATTACCAGCACAACGTCTGATGACACAGAGAGCAGTGGGGGAAAGGTTCAGACATCTTCAGACACCATTTGGGAGAGGTGTACTTGATGTCGATGAAGGTGGTCACCTACCTGGGCAGGAGGCTGATTCCTTTTGAAACAGAAATCACCTTAAATTAGGCTAAATCAACGCACGTCGATCAGTTGCATTATGCGGCATCTGGGAGTCAGGACAGCATTTGCGGACTGCGATTTCTGTCTTTACTTCCCGCCGTGCATGCTGGGAGCGATTTGGTAGGCCTACACTCGACCAAGGCTCCTGGCTGGTTGCACGGACAGCTTTTTTTTTTTTTTTTGATATGAGGAAGAGAGGCTTTCCCGCTGTTAGGGTCTCCGCTTGCGATGAGCAGAATGTTCTGAACAGGCCTGCTGGGTCCCTTACTCGGGCGTGTGAAGGAGGTCGAGCGTTGAGATGAAAGAGGCTGAGAAATTTCGCCCTGCGGGAAAGAGAGCTTCGGTGTTCAGGAGCTGGAGGCGTCCTTGTTACTGCCGGTAGAGTTCCGAAGAGCACCGCCCACCCCCCCCACAAAAAAAAAAAAAAAAAAAAAAAAACCTTCTTTACTGGCAGGGGCTCCTCGCTGTTAAACAGTGAGTAACGCGAGCAGCACTCGAGCTCGGTCTTCCGAGCGGAAAATACCCGCGGCGAAACGAGAGGGGGAATGCTGCGCTGCTTCCTTTTTGAAATTCACGCCCCCCCACCAAAACCTCCGGACGCGAGAAACCGCCGACGCAAGACACATCACCCAGGCACACGCCAGCGCCACACGCATCTTCGCTGTGGATCGCCGCCAGTGTAACACGGGTGCTTTAAAGTCCGCTTTTATGAACACCGCATGACTGAAGAGCATATACGGCTCGGCGGCGCTAAGGTTTTACACTGAATGCACACACACACATCATGTATGATCTATGCTGATATTTCTTTCCCCACTGATTCTAGCCATCCACACACAGGTATACTGTCCCCAAATAGCCCTGTGGAGAGTTCAATCATTGTCTGCTTCACCTTGTCCTTCTGTCTGATGGATTACTTAGTTTAAACATAAATATTTCAGATTAATTTTAATTCAAAACGTTAACTGGCTTTCCATATATTTGCATAATAACATTTTGTACATTAAGCACATCATATTCCTTAGAAAAGCCTCCATACTGTGAAATGTTCAAGTCATAACACTAATGAGCGCTGCTGCCCCCTGCCGGTTGTAATACAATCTTCATTTTGGAATTGACTTGTGTATCCTTGATTAAATCTAGCAGTATCTGAAAGCTCAGTGGGCAAATGTGATGATGTTTGCCTATTGAGAGCCGTTACAAGACAGGCTAATGTTCGTGGCTGTGTGTGCGTGTATGTTCATAAACATATGTGGCAACACTGCTCTTGAACAGTGATCAGCACTTCAAGGAACACTCGCATGGCAGTTGATGTACTAAAGAAAACCCGGCACAGGGCTTTCTATTCAATTGAAAAAGGTTACACAGCACTTGCTTCGATGTTTATCTTTCTCCATTTAGTACCAGACAGTTCTATTAAGTGCTTCTATATTCTTCGTTTTATGGTGCTGTATTTCATTTTTCAATATTATGCCGAGACACTATTATGAATCTCTGCCTCGCCGCGTTTGTCTGTTTGAATGGCTAAGCTACGCTTCGTGCGCATGCGCACGTGAGTTTTAATCAGTTTGTCCGTTATGCGCTGTGTGAGTCGTGTGCAGTGCTGCGAAACGCCACCAGTGCCGAACTTCAGCACCTGGACAGAGGCAGGAAAGGCGCACTAGTCTGGTTTAGTTGATATTGTAGGCTGTATGTTGTCTAAATTTAAAACCAAACTTGAAATAAAAGTTTAATAACTAGCCTATATGGCATGGCTTTCGTAACTAGCTGAACTAGAAATGTCAGGTACGGGCTAGCGACCGTTTTTCTCGTATCAGTAAGGCTACGAATGGCCTATTTTTAAACCGAATTGCTTCAGTTAACATCGGAATGTACATTTGAAAAAAATAAAATAAATAATCCCTACATAACCTATAGTTGTGAAATTCACAGCGCTTGCATTGTATCCAAATCCCATAGGCTGCCTTTCTAAAGGACTGTTTTGCCGCAGAAAGCAGTATGTAGGACTATATAGGCCTTCCTGAACGCAACAGAATTAGGGCTCCTGTGTAGGCCTACTAGTAAAAAGCAGTTCGTTGTATAACATGAACTGAATCGTCTCCATAACTCACAAAGTCAGGTCTTCCTTTGTTTCGTGGTTGGAAACCTGCTGCACTCACGAACAGGCTGTAATTCTACGGTTTTATGTTTCCCTATATAACTATTCCGGGAGAGATGCACCGAGATAAAGGCGCTGTAAATAAACTGTTTTAAAAGCGAAAAAGAAAAATTATAAAATGATTGATAATGCCTCCGAACTCAGAATGTTGTCGCGGCCCACGTATCCAGATGTTGGTTTTGCGAAACATAATTGTGTGGTTCTTTTTATTATTGCTATTATTTTTTCCACAAACAAATTTAAATTTTATTTTCGTTTTTTTATGAGGATCATTTTGATGCTTAAGCAAAGCATGAAATTAGTCTATCCTTGAGAGGTTGAATAATAAAACCGTGAGACGGAGGCGGCACAGTCTTGCGCTTTAACTTTTTTTTATGTGCTTTGTTCTCTCTCTCGCCCCATAAACTTGCAGACAGCGAGAGCACACCCGCTGTTTGTTTGCTCGTTTTTCTGAGACTCTCCTCTAGGAATATCAATCTGCCATCTTTTGCAATGGTGTTCGGTGACACGCCGTTGGCTGTCGCTATGCTATGCGGGGCGCAGCTGGAGACGGTGGGCTACCCGTTTGCAACTGCACCTGTTCAACTTCTGTCCTGCCGACACCATTCCTACCCTAAGAATACATAACCACGGCACATTATGCATAAGAAATCACGTTATGTGAGGGAATTGTTAAATAAGTGAACCCAGAACATTCTGAGGGAACGGGCGATGACCCAATATGGTATCGTAGTAAAAAAAAAAAAAAAAAAAAAAGATTTTTTCGTGCCGTTTTTTAGTCATCCTTCTTTCACTTAATGCTTGTCACGATGGCCCTCTCAATTTCTCTCGAAAAATAAATCTGCCAATACATAAACTATATGCAAAATGTCAAGAGCGCACCCAGGAATTAACACGCTAAGCCACGTGCAGGCGCGCGGTCAAAGACGCTGTTCCTCTCGCGCGGGACAGTGCCCGTCTGGACCAGAGTAGAGTTCAGATAGGGTACCACAGTGGACGTTTCACTGTTAGTAATTCTGCACAAAGAGCGGTTGGACACGTAATTCTAATTTACCGGGCATTAATTAAGTTCTTCTTTAAGCCCAGCCATAGAAAAAGCCGTAAGTTTAGTATCTTCCAGTGACATTCAATTAAATGTGATTCGCGACAGCATACAATAAATAAATAAATAATCATTTTGTCGTTTCCTAGATGAGAGTCTGAGGCTGTTGTAGCCTATTATCAGCCTTAAAATTAAACTCGGAACACGAGAGCAATTAAACTTAGAACAGGAGACAGAGTGAAGGGCCGGAGTTAATGAGAACGAATGTCTCTTCAGAATCTTGTGGCCCACATCTAAAAGAGATCTTTGGCACAGATTGAATCTGCCATCACTACACATTCCTTTTGCTTTGTTTAACACATCTAATACTTCCTCCTTTTTCAGAAGTCTTATAAAACAAACAATTGAAGAACATTGTTCAAAGGCCTTACATACCACACGTTTCAAAGATGAAGCATATTGCTTTATTACAAGAATAAAGGTTTGGAACTAAAATAATTTGTCACACATTTACAGCAAAAACTGGACAAGGCCAAATCAGGAAATCTTTTCACTCTCAACCAGACAAAAACAATGAGCCAGGGAAAATGGATGGGCTAGTGAAAGACCTCTCTTCTGCATTTCAAAAAGGTGCATTTTTTCAGAAAGACAGCATTCATAGCTATATTGCATGCAGTACTGCATGTTCTTTACAGAGCCATAAAAAGACAATAGCGAAACGGCAACATTGGCAGGACTGCTGCAGCCAGCATCGCCAGATCTCTCACTGGTGCCCTAACCTGCTGCCATCTGGCGGAAAACAATGTGCCGCAAGTCTAATTATATCCGATTCCATTTAAAACCCTTTATTTCACAACCCCTCTGTGGTCCATTTCTCCCGTTTGATAAAGCACAGGAGAGCAAAGTAAAACTCAATCAGACGACTTTCTTTCGTTATTACACGCCATCTGCCACACGCATTTTTTTTTCTTTTAAAGTTCCTTTAAACTTCCGTCAAATACGCCGCGACAGTCACGTGAGCGCTTTAAATTTTAGGAGGCGTGTCTTCAGAGTTACTGTCTTTGTAAAATCTCAAGCCGCCATAATTCTGATGACCGCTGTAATTGGCAGTGCGCGTTTTTTTTCTTCTTCTTCTCAACATTGCTTTGACACGCGTGATGCGCGTTTTCTTGTGGTTAGAGCTGAGAGAACAGTTGGGCGGCGCTGTCCACGTTTACCAACTCCTTCGGCGGCTCTCTGGTCACCTGCAAAAAAAGCCGAGGGGGGGGGAGGGGGTTGGTGTTAATGACAAAGTGGGTCATGGATTCCCTGACCCGAAAAGTTCTGGCATGGGTGCAGGTTTTTGCTTTAGCCCAGCATTGCAACACCGGATTTAACTATTTAACTAATCACAATCTTCAACTGCCCGAAAGTATCCATACACCCCTTGGTTTGGGCCTTAGTTTCAGTGAAGGCAAATCATAATGTTACAGCATACCATGACATTCTAGATAATTCTGTACTTCCCCAACAGTTTTTCCTGAAAGAATGAATGACCCCATCTTGGGTTCCGTGAGGCACACCTATCAAGAATGTAGGATCCTATCTTTTCTCACCTGTGCTGGCTTTTTGGGTTCCTGCCCAGTGCACTTTGATACACTTTTTACTTCCCTTTGAACATCTGTGAATATTTTATTCAGGCTGTCTACTTTTTTCTCCTTCTTTGCTGCATTAATCTGAAAAAGAAGACGGGGAAAAAAGACAACAGGTAAAAATATATATCTCCAGCATTTCCCCTCCTGATCCAACATGACTCTCCTGACACCTTCAGCAATGCAGTATGACAGAAAACAGACAAGTACACAAAACAATTTTTTATATATTATAATATATACATTAAAATCATTACATTCAAAAAAAAATATTTCCTTTTGGACCAGTCGAGAGTATGTATGTATTTTGTAATGTAAGTATTATGTCATTTAAGATTTGTGTGCTCCCTGTCAGATTTCTAACATTTTCTATTCAATTAGTGGTCACTTTATTTAGTACACCTGCTTATTAATGAAATCAGTCTGCTCCTCCAAACGGCAAATCATGTGGCTGAAAGTCAATATATAAAGCATGCAGACATTTTGAACAGGTTCAGTTATTGTTCAGCCAACCGGCATGCAGATGGTAGGGTCAGAATTGGGCATAAACAGCATGAAACCATGGATCTATCCTGCAACAGTACAGACAGGTGGTGGCAGTGTAACGGTGAATGAAATGTTTTCTTGAAACACATTAGGCCCCTTCATAATTAGCGAGCATCATGTGAATGTCACAGCATACTTAAGCATTGTTGCTAACCATGTGCATCCCTCTGTGGCCTCAGTCTATGCTTTCTCAAATGGAAACTTCCAGCAGGATAATGTGCCATGTCACAAAGCATGCGCCATCTCAAGCTGGTTCCAAGAACATGAGTGACTTCAATTTACTCCAATGGCCTGCACAGGAACTGTGAAATGTTATCGAGTCAGCATGGACCAAAATCCCAAAGGAACCTGTCCAGAACTTTGTTGATTTCATACTGCAAATAACTCAGACTGTTCTGTAGGCAAAATGGGATAATCCCCAGTACTAGACAGGGGTACTTAATAATGTGACCAATGCGTGTATATAGCATTGGCCTAACGTGATGATGATGACGCCACAACTTCTCTTTCCAGTCGTTTGTAACAGTCCGCAGAACTAACATTCTTACATGTTTGAGGCTCGACGTCACTGGCTTGGCTTTGTTCTTTTGTTTCGTCTGCTTGTTGAGCACGTGAAACACATTCTTCTGCTTCTGCCCCTTGGATTTATTCTTCGCCATTATAGCCTGTCAATACAAAACGATTACACAGAAATCCATGACCAAAAAAATATCCATGACCAAAAAGATAACATTGTGAGCTACCGAAGAGGAAAATGGCTAAATAAAAACGGCTAAAGGGTATTTTTATGTTAAAATAAGCAACTTCCCATCTTAAAAAAATAATAAAATAAAACATGAACTGGCAGAGTTGTATTAGCTCCGCACTAGCCAATACGAACAATGCAGTCTTTAGCCAAAATGTCAATTTCTGTTTCGGTTGCCACAGATTTACATTCTGATAAACAAACAGCTGGAAGATAGCCGTTTCAGATCATGGACATTAAACCCAAAATTTCTGAACCATCCCTTCAGCTAACAAACGAGACAAGTGGTACAAAAGCAATGCTACTCGCTAACGACCAAACTTGTTTTTGCCATTTACTGATATATACGATGATGTAAGTCTGACATGTGGTTAGCCTCTTTAAATCTAATTAGTACGTTAGCACGTTTGACATCGACGGGCAGCTAACTAACATCGGAGGACACCTAACAATCTAAAGTTAAAGCAAACTTAATGTTGATAATCAACCATTTATTTTTAATTCAGTGAAAGGTTGCTAACAAACACTTCAGTGTACAGAGGCTAAAGTTATGTGACGATTCAACGCTTCGACACGTGGTAGTAAAGATGTAACGTTAAAGCAGAACTATAAAAGAGAAATATAATATGTTGGTGAAATTCGCATAAAATACGACAAAACATTTTTCATATCTGTTCGAAAATGTGAATTTAACAACGAAAACAAACCTACCGTTCGTCCCAAGCTAGCTTCACCTAAAAGAAGCGTGTGGAGTGTCGCAATGACGTAATTTACATGCGACGCCACTCATCCAATAATATTAGCCATGCAAAATGTCGTCATCACACCCACAGAACTGTACCTTTCTCTTCTTGGAACGGTGTCGTTACTAACAGGTGCCACAGGATCTTTGTGGAGTAGCACCCTCCATATCCAAATGCACTACGCCCGAAATGGAATCCGACGGCAAATGCATTTACAGTAACGAACGGATGAAATAGCCAAGTGTCCGTTGCACTCATCAGTCATTATATCACACACGAAACGAATTTACACAGTGTATCTTAAGTGTGGTTCATTGCCGTCCTTCACACACGTGGAAAAGTAACCTACTGCTTTAAATTTTGACAATGGTTTTCTGTGTCGGAGTAAAGTATCAAGCGTCCCGTATTTTTTACAGTAGCCTAAGCATTATCGCTGGATAATGGAAACCTGTGGCTTTTCGTTCGTGCACCATGAGGTGGCAGCAAAGTCTATAAATTGCTTGAAATCATCGTTTGTCTTTCAATAGGTTTACAAGACATGTTTCAATTGAGTATAGTATTGTAAAGTACAGTATAACACTCGACTCCTCAGTGTCTCTTACATTAATATTATATATTCGTTTATGAAAAAACTTTATTATCCACATTATGGGGAACAAAAACTATTTTATTTTTTATGTTTACAATTCATATTTTACTGTGTAGCCTACTACTAAAAGTGTTTCATTGAAAACAGATCATGGAATTATAATAAATCTTTCCCTTTGATATTCCCTTTCATATTTTTGTGTATGCCGAATAGTGTTTTGCCACATCACAGTCTGGACTTTACATGTTTATTATATTACAAGGGACTTTCACTCACGAAAATATATTCCGTTTGATGTGGCAAGAAGCAGTTTATGTCAGATACACATTCTCCTGACGTACTAAAAACAACACATAATGTGCCATTTTAACACACCTCATGTCTAGTTAAGTACAACACATTCTGTGTTAGCCTACTTTAAACGCAGTCTCCCTTTGTAACATATACGCTGTATATTTGTTACACAAAAGTAATAACTTTGACACAAAATGTACAGAAAGCAACACAAAAACAGTAGGCCTAACAGAAAAAGTGTGCTGCATTTTGGCCTGACATCCTTTTTGAGAGTGCAAGGAAACCCCGGGACAGAAGCCTATATCGAAGCACCACTGGCTACGCGTCCTTTCATTGTGATGTTGAATATAGCCTATACATACATCTTAACAGGCCATTCTTGAACGTAACCACTAGAGACTCACTTGAGACTATATTTTTAACAGCAATTTCATAGTTGAACCCGCTATCCACTATAATTTTCTGCTGCTCTCCTTTTTTTTGAGAAACACCGGAAGATCGCAAATGAATCATGAAAAGAGCTTAGAAGCGAGCTG
The DNA here is from genome assembly GCF_013347855.1 of Anguilla anguilla. Taxonomy (NCBI): domain Eukaryota; kingdom Metazoa; phylum Chordata; class Actinopteri; order Anguilliformes; family Anguillidae; genus Anguilla; species Anguilla anguilla. The sequence goes on from NC_049204.1 coordinate 61,423,743, forward strand.
ATAGTGTCTTCGTTGAAGGCGTTCTGTGGGGATGGATAGCCTAGCGCCTATTCTGTTGCTTTATTCGCGATCTTCATGCATTTTTCAGGATGACTGCAATGCAAGGCACAGCTAAGTGGAAGAGAGCATGATGCGATGTGATGTTATTCGGGAGGTGTGTGTGTGTGCGCGCGCGTGCGTGTGCGGGTGTTCAAACATGCAGTATTTATTTTCGTGCGGGCAAAGACATATCTCTTGGGGTGAACAAAAGTATCAGGGAGTAGCGAGTGATTTAGCCTATTTTTCCAACATCGAAGCATTAACTGGGTGAGATCGTCTTGGGGGCGTCGGTGAAATAAACACGGAGATTTATCCATTTTCGCATTCCTATAGGAGATTAGGACCGTATCGTGCGTTCGCGGCGGAGTCGCTACAACAGAGAGAGAGAGAGAGGAATGACTGGTCAGCTCATCGATTGACAGCACGCTTTCTTTAACCCCTCCCGCTGCTCAGCCTCAAGCCTGCTCAGATCTCGTGGCCAACTCATTGGCGCGAGGGACACAGTAGCCAGGGCAAGTCTATATAAGCCCCTGCACTTGTCCGTTGAGGGTATCAGAAGAAACCGGCGTTTTGCATCCAGTGTTATCTCTCAGCCAACGGGAATAACGCAGTTATAACTTAAAACTTCTCACAAACACAAATTTTCTGACCATGTCTCACGGATGGGGATACGGACCAAGCAACGGTGAGATGCTCTATCTTAGCATGACAGATCAGTTTGACTTTTTGTTGGCGTGTGGCTTTGTGAAACGGTACGTTTTTTTTTTTTTTTGACAGCTTCGGTCCACCTCGGACAGGTTTGAAGAAACTAGTCATTCTTCACATTAACTTTATTGGATTTCGGAAATAAAATAAAGTAAACACGACGAAATGTGACTCTTTTATGGGGAAAATTGTTACTTGTAGTCACTAAGGAATCTGTGGATTTTTGAATGAGCCTGTCAAAAAATTTTACCTCAGTAACGGTCAAACGCTTGCGATGACGTCAACAACCAACGGTCAACTTCAACTAACTAGCTAACGTTAATCAAGACCAGCTAATGTAGCACAAAACCCCCCCAAACAAAGACCAGAAAAGCAAATAAACGCTCTTCCAAAAATGTATAGCTAGGTTCTGTGATACACGTTTTCCTTCCTTGCGTCTGCAGGACCTGGAAAGTGGGTGGACAACTTTCCCATAGCCGACGGACCCCGGCAGTCTCCCGTCGACATCGTGCCGGGCGAAGCACGGTTTGACAGCGCGCTGAAGGCGCTCAGCCTGAAGTACGACGCCGGCACCTCCAAAAGCATCGTCAACAGCGGCCATTCCTTCCAAGTGGACTTCGCTGACGACGATGACAGCTCAAGTTAGTGACTTTCCCCAACCTTAGCTGTAGCCACTGCTTCTACTACTACTACTACTACTAACGTTAGCCGCCTTCGGTAATACTGTCAGTGGTCATTTAAATGTCTGAAGTTAACGGTAAAACATTGACTGAGGCTCTAGAGTTTTGTTAACTTTAAATCACAGTAGCTTTATATAACGTTATTTTAGTGGTCGTTAACATGTATTTAATTGACTGCCTCGTATCAGCCGTGTACGAATGTTTCTGTATATATTTCGCATATGTTTCTTTAAATTGGCGAAGACACATTCCTGTGCTGTGAACAGTGTGAATACTAGCGTAACCAGAGTAACGTTAAATTGCCGAAAGTAATGAGTGGGATTTTTTTTATTTCTTTAATCAACCAGCACAGTAGATACCTGAGGATATCTACCTACTATTAATCTCAAGATAGATGAAGGATCTCTCTTTTTTTTTTAACTTACCTGCACTGAACATCAGTCATGAAGTAAATTAGACTACTATGATTTTATGTTTGTAGATATTGATATTGATAGGGATGCATTTGAGAGGTTAAATATTGGACATTGAATCCAGTTTTCTTGGTAAGGAGCATTAAATAATGCAATAATAATGTGCAGTATGTAATAATTCTGTACAATTAAAATGTGTTAAACATTTTGTTATAAACTTGAATTATGTGGGCCTAAATTACAGGATAGTGTTTATACCAGGGACCCCTCTGCTTTTTTATGTAATGTGTATTATTTCACCTCCTATATCACCCGATATATAGATCAGTGTGGTCTAGTCTGACCTTTATTTTAATAATTTAGCCTATTTATTGGTGGGCTGAAAACAATGTCTATACTGAGAAATGGAATTTCATTTAACTTAGACTTGATGATCATACACATCGTTTATTTGCATTTTTCTTCACACATTTAAACGTTTTGAGCAAGCCACTTCACTGTAATCTCAGAAAGACTCAGGTCCTTTTGTATGCTGACATATGCTGACGTGTGCTATGAGATTACTTTGTTATAGGCTAGATACAGCAGAGATGTACATTTGTTTTCTTATGCAGCAGTTAAAGAAATGTTTAGTGTCATGAAATAGTGAAGCAATCCGCCAGCTGCTTTTCAGTAAGTGCTGTTGATTTTCACGGAGAAACCTTGTTACAGCTTTGCTCAGCCAGCGTCAGTGTGTCAGATCTTTTCAGAGGAACAGCTTGCACTTTGATAAAAACAGACTCCTTCGCCGCGGTGAAACCAAAGTGTTTAGCCACCGGAAGAACAATGATTAACGCGGCTCCCCCGCGGAATTCTTATCGGCGCGCTCGAGAGCAGAAAGCGCTGCCCGCGGACATGTTCTGCGCAGGGGAAGAGAGAGAGGAGCAGGGCTCTCTGGTCGCCAGTGTGCCAGTGAGGGTCTGCTGTGGATGGACAGGGGCCGTGTGGTGAATCATTCTCACGCTGAGGGCAAAGTCTGCCCTTACTGACGGGGAAAGAGACGAGGAGGCGCACGTGCTGTCGCAGAACACAGACCTCTTCACAGAACTGCTGTGACGCAGACTCAAACGCATACATAACACAGCCACACATGCGCCGCTCGTTCATTCACACGCACACTCCAGCATTAATGCACTCACACACACGAAAGACACACATATGCAAACACGCGCGCACACACACACACCCTTTTCTGCATTGCAGAAACAATAATGTGCCTGATGCTTCTTTGGAAAGAAGCGGAAATTGTTGTAGGAGTAATAATCTGTTTAGGTGACCCAGTGCAATCTGGCATGAAGGGTGGTGCAGAAACACAACCGTTCAGGATTAGTTTTATTTAATATACACAGAAAACAGGGATAAAACACACTCAGGTTCATACATTGTATGCTTTAGCCTGTTACTCTCACAGGTCATCATCTGTCCTTGAGTCAGCTTGGCTCTTGCATAACAGGAACTGAGTCAGCATGTGAAAAGTAGGAAGTGGAGGGTCAGACTGAAGCATTGTTTTTCCACAGAAACGTAGGGCTCATTGACCGCAGGTCTGCACTTTTTCACCTGTCTTTAGCATGAATTTACTTACCGGACCAGGATTCAGCTTCCAACCAACAAATGACTGTAAACATCATACAGGATGCGCGCTATCACATGCTGTTTTGTTACATCTGCAGTCAGCAGTGAAGCAGAGGGAAAACATCTAAAATAATGCGCTGGCATAGTTGGATAAGTGATCAGTCTAGCACGGGTTACATAGGCTGAGACTACTGTACCAGTAAAATATTGCATAGAAAGTTTTCTTCTGGACCGAGGCCAGTCGAAATGGCAAACAGCAGCACCCACAGCTTTCCTCAGTGTTACAGTTTCCTTTGAGATAACCAGTCCTATACGGACACTCACAGAAACACAGCACGCACTGTTGCTCATGTTACTCTACAGTTAGCCTCCATGCTGTGTGCCCTGATGCCATTTTTGTATGCGTGTTTTTGGGAGGAAGGTGGGTTTTAGTTTGCCCTTGTGCTGGCTGAGTACAGCATCAGCTGTGCTAATACGGCTCTGTTTGCACCCGCAGGTCTGACGGGGGGACCCATATCCGGGACGTACCGCCTGCGTCAGTTCCACTTCCACTGGGGCGGCGCCGACGACAGGGGCTCAGAGCACACAGTGGCTGGTACCAAGTACGCTGCAGAGGTACCGACTGCTCCTCTCCGCTCTGCTTTCCTCCCCTCCCCTCCGCTCTGCTCCACTCCCCTCCCCTCCTCTGTCTGCGTGACAATTTCAAGGACAACCAGAGACTGTTGTGAAAGAAATAAATATATCCCCCGTTTGCCAACCTTGAAACATAAACCGTTGAACAGGGAACTGAGCTCTGTGTCCTTTTTATCATCTAGGAGATTGTGGGTGGAAATGGGAGGTTACACTTGTGTGTGTGCAGTGGTGCACAAGCTGTGGATGTTCTGCCTTTGAACGTTTCCCTCCTTCTCATGAATATTCATAATTACGTAACATAATTACATTCAGTGCTATCCACTGTGAGCAGAATATCTGCAGTAAATAGACTGGCTGTGTTTGTGATCGTACGTCCTACACTTTACCTGGGGTGGTATACCAAACCAAAAGCATTCCGGGATTTGTTTTAAAATACCAAAAAACCTTTTTTCTACCGGAGGGTAAATTGATATCAAAGTCATTCTAGCAGATGTGTTGTGTGCGGTAGTGAAGTCAGTATGAGGCCCGATTGTGCGAGCTGCCCCAGATGATCCCGGTGCGTGACGCATTGCGAAAGGGATTTGTGTTATCCTCATTAATCCACGCTCTTCCACCAGCTGCACCTGGTCCACTGGAACACCAAGTACCCCAGCTTCGGCGACGCTGCCAGCCAGCCCGACGGCCTGGCCGTGGTGGGAGTCTTCCTGCAGGTCAGCTGGGCTCACCGTTGCAGCTTCAGGCATTGCTGAGAGCACAGCTCAGGATGCTGCCTGTTCTTTGTAGAGGTAGAAATGAAGCAGCTGAAGCAGCACTCAGGATGCTGCTCGTTCCTGCTCTTTGTAGAGGGAGAAATGAAGCAGCACTTGGGATGCTGTGCGTGTCCCTGTTCTTTGTAGAGGTAGAAATGAAGCAGCTGAAGCAGCACTCAGGATGCTGCTCGTTCCTGTTCTTTGTAGAGGTAGAAATGAAGCAGCTGAAGCAGCACTCAGGATGCTGCTCGTTCCTGTTCTTTGTAGAGGGAGAAATGAAGCAGCTGAAGCAGCAGATTGCTTGGCCGGCTCCCCAGCGGCATGCATGCTGTGTGCTGACTGAAGAGCAGTGAGCACAGTGCAGAAACAGCCTGTGATTAGTGTGGTGTGTGTGCGTATGTGTGAGGGCATCTGTGTGCATGTCTGTGTGTGACTGTTTTTGTGCTGCTGCTTTGCTGCAGATTGGAAATGCCAACGCCCGTCTGCAGACTGTTCTCGATGCCCTGGATGCCATCAAGGCCAAGGTAAGATAACATCAGACCTTTCCAGAGACAGCCTGATTTTATTATTCAAGTTTATAACTTTTAATGGGTGTGGCATATTTTTATTATTTAAGTTTATAACTTTTAATGGGTGTGGCAGGACGAACCCCTATGTGCAAGTCCAATGAGATTGTGTGCGTGTTTATTGTTGTTGATCCAGGGTCAGCAGACCACTTTTGAAAACTTTGACCCCACGACCTTGCTGCCCGGCTCTCTTGACTACTGGACGTACGACGGGTCCCTGACCACGCCCCCACTCCTGGAGAGCGTCACCTGGATCGTCCTGAAGGAGCCAATCAGCGTCAGCTCCGACCAGGTGCTCCAGCGTCTCTCACTGTTTCTCATCCAAGAAAACCTGTGATAGCCAAAGCTGTTAAAAAGGCCCACGGTATCCGTGGGTACGTGAGCAGCGATGAGCAGTGCTACCGAGGGTTTTAAAAGGCTCTGTTCGAGGATTTTTTAGCTTTAGATGTGATTATTTAAGGTGTCTTTTTCTGGGTTATATCATGTTTTTTGCAAGTCTTTTTCAAGTTCTCTTTTTTATGCCCTGTGGTAGAAATGTCTAGAAGTATATTTCCAGCGAAGGTTGCAGACGGTGGACTTCCTCGGCTCACTGAACACGTGCAGCACGCGCAGACTTTGCACACTGATCAGAGGCACATCGGTCCCGCTCGGCTTTTGAACATGCGCTTCTTGGCCACGCTAATCATAGCGGTCTTCACAGGGGCAGTACAGTTGGTGGAGAGGCGATGTGGAGCACTTGCCTTCCTCACGCACATGTAAATTGCCTTTGTACATACCAAATTATGGGTTTGGCAAGACACACGACACTCAGATAGATGATATAGTGACGTATCATCCTCTGCAAATGATATCGTGACATACTGTACTCTGCGGACACTATGATATATTGCGCTCTGCACATTGATATCATGAGGAATCGTCCGATGCAGGTGATATGACACGCCGCACTCTGAACATGATGTCACAATGTTGTGAGCTGGACACGTGAGCGTGGGGAAGTGCTGAGTGTTTTCTGTCAGGGTAGATAACAGTGTGGGTAATGATAACACTGCATCTACAGGGAAGGGTGTGAATCCACATAGATTACTGATAAAAACAGACTTCTGCATATGTAGGTCTGGCTCCATACTTACTGAGTTTCAGTGGCTTTCATAGCTGACATGCCAGAGAAACCGCATCACACTGTAATCTTTTTAAAAGCACCAGACAGCTCAGACTCTTCTGCTGTGCTCCCCTCCTCCTCCCTCTGAACGCTTTCATATATTTGTGACTGGCTCTGAGGCTAGCACTGTAGAGCCTGTGTGAAAATTAGCATCCCTCTGGCAGATGTTTATTTCATGACTGTAAGAGAAGCGCACGCCTCAGTGGACACACTGCTGGGCTGCAGCGCTAAGCGCCTCTGATGTCCCCCAGCAGGACAGCTCTGCATCGGGCTGCAGTGAGGAGGCTCACATTCTAACATTCACACCGAGGAAAGGGGGAACCAGTTATGGGTTACTCATTGATCTGCCTACAGTCGCATGGATCACTGAAGATGTGTTAAGACCTGTATGACCTTTATTTCTCCAGTGAACATGCTGCTGCACAAACTGGTTCATGATTTGTGACCTTTAATAACTTGCTTATATCGGCCCTAGATAAGATTGGAGAGGAGATGGTGAACCCAGTCTGGGTCAGTGTGTCTAAAGGCTTGTGCACTGTTAGGTGGTGTATGATCAGGCGATGGATATCGCTGCATGGTCACCAGCGTTATCGCTCAACTCTCACGTTGAGTGGTTGGCAGCATACAGGCATGGAAGCACTGTCATTGTGTTTATTAAACTGGTCTCCCATTTTATTCATTTTAAGGTTGGGCTAGTGGACGACCTTTGCACTTCACTAAAGATCATCACGGGAGATGAGAACGTTCTGTAATATTGTCATGGCAACTGAGCCAGCGATGGGGTCAAAGTTCAGTACGGTTGTCTCGGCGACGGACACAACGATGATATCGACGGCAGATCGTCCGTCGCTCCAGTATAAATAAAAGTGGTTGCGGCTGGTCGGTGTCAGCGATCATACACAACGTACGTGGCCTGACTGCAGAGTGGCCTTAAGAGGGAGACACTCACCCCTGTACTGATCTGGGTTCATACCGCTCTCACGCTGATGTGTAGGTGACAGAAGACTGGCTTCAGCAGTGCTATGTGAGGAGCACCATTTAGAAATCAGCATGCAACACCTTGGCACGTGTCTGGAAACTCTCTCTTTGGTATGAATTTCAGCAGTAACAGCAGTAATCACTATGCTGACTGCATTAAGTGAGTCCTTGCTGAGATTGCATTGCTGGCTGGGTTTTTTGCTCACAGAGCTGTGTGTAGGAGTGCAGCTTTCCAGTAAAAAGCACAGTGCTGCTTGTTTGACTGCAGTGGTCACATGCACGTTATCAACAGCTAAACTAATTAGGAGAAGGTCAATTTCATCAGTTACCCTGGATCAGAATAGTGTGCGCATGCATGTTCAGATGAAGGGTATTGACAGATGATTGCATGGTTGTGATGTGGTTATGTACACACAGCACTCCCCATATGATACTAAATCTGTGACTAGTTTGGTCTCTATTATTCGGGCTCTGTTAGTGTCATTTTGCGAGGACAAACACCGCAGTCATGAGATGCCCTTAGTCTATACATCAAATCAAAACATCTAAATTTAGAGGCTACAGCAACTGGCATGTCCAGTGCCGTGGCCTAAATATAGAGTCCTGTGACTCAGGCTAAGCTCAGTCTGACTCCTGCAGGCTTCCTCCTGCATCAGGAACCTGATCTCCTCCTCCACAGGGTGGTCTGGAGTTTAGGAGACTGCACCAACAGCCAGGGATCTGAAGCCTGACACAAACTGAAGACGTATACCTGCTTTACCACAACCGTCTCCAATGGAGAACACAAGCGGCCTAAATGCCATGTTATTTGAAGGAGAGTCTTGACTGAAATGACGCCTCTTTACACTCGCAAGACAACCAAGATAGCTTTCAGCTGGTGTAGGATCTGAGTGCTACAGCCAGCTGGTGCAGTGACCCCTGGGACTGAGACTGCTCTGTACCCTTGAGGGACGTACTCAGCCTGAATAGTTACAGTTAATATGCAGTATAGCCAATGTGTGTGAATGTGTGAAGTGGACAGTGTGTAAGTCCCTGTGGATGAGTACACAGTATCATGGCCTGCCTGTATGCCTCAGTGTGTAAGTCCCTGTGGATGAGCACACAGTATCATGGCCTGCCTGTATGCCTCAGTGTGTAAGTCTGTGGATGAGTGCACAGTATCGTGGCCTGCCTGTATGCCTCAGTGTGTAAGTCCCTGTGGATGAGTGCACAGTATCATGGCCTGCCTGTATGCCTCAGTGTGTAAGTCTCTGTGGATGAGTGCACAGTATCATGGCCTGCCTGTATGCCTCAGTGTGTAAGTCCCTGTGGATGAGTACACAGTATCATGGCCTGCCTGCATGCCTCAGTGTGTAAGTCTCTGTGGATGAGTACACAGTATCATGGCCTGCCTGTATGCCTCAGTGTGTAAGTCTGTGGATGAGTACACAGTATCATGGCCTGCCTGTATGCCTCAGTGTGTAAGTCTGTGGATGAGTACACAGTATCATGGCCTGCCTGTATGCCTCAGTGTGTAAGTCCCTGTGGATGAGCACACAGTATCATGGCCTGCCTGTATGCCTCAGTGTGTAAGTCCCTGTGGATGAGTACACAGTATCATGGCCTGCCTGTATGCCTCAGTGTGTAAGTCCCTGTGGATGAGTGCACAGTATCATGGCCTGCCTGTATGCCTCAGTGTGTAAGTCTGTGGATGAGTACACAGTATCATGGCCTGCCTGTATGCCTCAGTGTGTAAGTCCCTGTGGATGAGCACACAGTATCATGGCCTGCCTGTATGCCTCAGTGTGTAAGTCTGTGGATGAGTACACAGTATCATGGCCTGCCTGTATGCCTCAGTGTGTAAGTCTGTGGATGAGCACACAGTATCATGGCCTGCCTGTATGCCTCAGTGTGTAAGTCCCTGTGGATGAGTACACAGTATCATGGCCTGCCTGTATGCCTCAGTGTGTAAGTCCCTGTGGATGAGTACACAGTATCATGGCCTGCCTGTATGCCTCAGTGTGTAAGTCTGTGGATGAGTACACAGTATCATGACCTGCCTGTATGCCTCAGTGTGTAAGTCCCTGTGGATGAGTGCACAGTATCATGGCCTGCCTGTATGCCTCAGTGTGTAAGTCTGTGGATGAGTACACAGTATCATGACCTGCCTGTATGCCTCAGTGTGTAAGTCCCTGTGGATGAGTGCACAGTATCATGGCCTGCCTGTATGCCTCAGTGTGTAAGTCTGTGGATGAGTACACAGTATCATGGCCTGCCTGTATGCCTCAGTGTGTAAGTCTGTGGATGAGTGCACAGTATCATGGCCTGCCTGTATGCCTCAGTGTGTAAGTCTGTGGATGAGTGCACAGTATCATGGCCTGCCTGTATGCCTCAGTGTGTAAGTCTGTGGATGAGTACACAGTATCATGGCCTGCCTGTATGCCTCAGTGTGTAAGTCTGTGGATGAGCACACAGTATCATGGCCTGCCTGTATGCCTCAGTGTGTAAGTCCCTGTGGATGAGTGCACAGTATCATGGCCTGCCTGTATGCCTCAGTGTGTAAGTCCCTGTGAATGAGTGCACAGTATCATGGCCTGCCTGTATGCCTCAGTGTGTAAGTCTGTGGATGAGTACACAGTATCATGGCCTGCCTGTATGCCTCAGTGTGTAAGTCTCTGTGGATGAGTACACAGTATCATGGCCTGCCTGTATGCCTCAGTGTGTAAGTCCCTGTGGATGAGTGCACAGTATCATGGCCTGCCTGTATGCCTCAGTGTGTAAGTCCCTGTGGATGAGTACACAGTATCATGGCCTGCCTGTATGCCTCAGTGTGTAAGTCTGTGGATGAGTACACAGTATCATGGCGTGCCTGTATGCCTCAGTGTGTAAGTCTGTGGATGAGTACACAGTATCATGGCCTGCCTGTATGTATCATTCTCTAAGCTCTGTGAGACGCAGTCTGACGCTGGCTTTTCTGTCTCCCGCTGCAGATGAGCAAGTTCCGCAGCCTGCTGTTCACCGCCGAGGGAGAGGCCGCGTCCTGCATGATGGACAACTACCGCCCCCCCCCAGCCGCTGAAGGGCCGCAAGGTCCGCGCGTCCTTCCAGTGAGCGCCCCCTACGGGGAGACGCAGATGTAGCTGTCCCCGCATTCAGCATGAGCAGTGCTCCCGGTGTCTCTGTCACACACCCCCCCCCCCGGGTCGCTCTGCTCTAATAGGCTTCCCAGTCTCCACGGTAACGTCCCTGCCCTATTTATTTCACAAGACAGATTTTCCCGGAGTCTGTGTCTGGTGCCAGTTTTACAGTTAGCTACGCAAATCTGCGGCTCTCCGTAGGGTTCACCCGAACCAACAAAGGAGAGGAGCGAATCGGGTCTTCAGTGCTCTCGGAGGGAGATAGGAAAACTGACGCGGTGGATCTGCAGCAGCGCACAGACACAGAGCTACCTCCGTCAGTCTAATCTCTGACTGCCTGCCTGCTGCCGGGTCTCCACGGCTTAATGAAATGGAGTAGCTGCCATCACAGCCGAGCGAACCTCAAAATCCCCTCTGACACGCAAGCATATACACACGCAAGCACATGCGCACGCACACAAGCATTTACGCGCGCACACAGACACACGCACAAGCACGTGAGCGCGCTCAGTTTTCCGCAGTGTGTGTTTGCACAGAGAAAGATTCCTCTTCTCTTTTGTTTGTTTGTTGGTTTGTTTTTCTTAAGCTCTGTCATTACCAGTAATTGAACGTCTAATTTAGTTTGGCAGCTTATGCAAAATATATGTTTGATATGTTTGTTTTGGATTTTAAGCGATTCATAAGTAATGTGTTATTACAGAAGCCATTTCATTGCTTCATTGTTGTCGTTACTGTTGTTGGGGAGGTGGGGGGGGGGCTGTAAAACTATTCAGAAATGAAGCTTTGTGTTGAAGCATGTCATTTGCACAGTCGAGGTGAAAGCGATGCCAGGCTGGTAAATCTTCCCAGCAGCAGACTGCAGCCTGTAGACGGACCGAGGCATCAGGTCCTCAGAGCTGAGCTGGGAGCCTCTGATCTGTGTTTGAAAAGCTATGGGGCAGGGGAATGTGTTATTTATGGGGTAACTTTTAAACTGTTTGATTCTTGTGGTTATCAAACAATTTTTTAATGATAAAATTGATTTTATGCCTTATGCAGAGCAATGTTGTTAGGGTCACTCTAAGAGTTAAAGTCTAGCAGTTCTGCTACTTTGAAAGAGTGGACATTTTATCAACTGAATAAAATATATTTTATGACACTTCTGCCTCCAGTGATTTCTCTTCTCCCATAGGAACGTAAAGCCCTTGTGATAATTATTTTGAGCACGCATCAGCAGTGTCCTAAGGTTCGACCTTCACTGTGAATACGCTCATGCTGTTCAATTAACACCGAATCGATACCCAGCAGTGCCATCAGCGGAACTGGGAGGTCCTGGGTTAGTGTGGACAGATGCAGCCCTGACAGCCACTGTTTAACTGTTGAAGTAATATATTTATTTTAAATATAAAAATGAGAAAATCATGTAGGCAACTTCACCATAGATTCTATTTGTATTATAATGAAATTATTTGTGTTTTATATGAAATTATAATTGGATTGTCTCATATCAAACAAGAAAAACCTTTGACATTGGTGTCCATTACTTTTTTTTGTCACAATCTCCACATTCTTGTAAAGTTAGGTAATTGGCAGTTAATGGTGAATTTATTTCAATTAATTTTTTTTAACCAGGTTTATCTAACCCCTATTCTGAGTCATCAATAACAGAAAAAAATAGTTTTTACCTGTCCATTGAAATATTAAAATTAGAATCTCGTTTATAATCACTAAGTGTGAAGTTAGGGTAACAAACCTACAATTAGTATTACAAACAAAAATAAACATCACTTAACAGCTAGCCTGTCTTTACACAGCTATAGCTGTAATAATTCTGCCCCAAAAGGAATTTTAAAAACAGGACAGTTAAAAAGGGTCAAGGGAGCCACACACAGAGCGATGTTCAGTGAGTTTGATTATCCTGTCAGCCCAGGACAGACAGTCAGGCTTTATCCAGTCATTTAGGCATTACAACAGAATCAATTTCAAAATGAGGAGCTCGGTAAACCAGAGATTCATAATGAATATTTATACTTATGTAATGGATTGTACCATACACTGTTATAAGAAAAGTGGGCTATAAATCTGGCAATGAATTAATACAATCTTCATCTGGCAGGAGGTTGTCCTGAAGATGCCCGATTAAAAAAAAAAAATCCATAAATGATATTTGAAATCACATTCAAATAGAAGCTCAGGAGAAACAGTTAGTCAGTGACTGTTGAGGAGTGTCAGTTCAAATTTGAAACATTTGAACCATCACCATGGCAACCAGGGCCAGTGCAGAGAACAGGGTGATTCAGGACATTATGACAAAGTGCTGTAGCCTGTGGAGAAGCACACAAACTTGGGCTTACTAAGAGATAACAAACCTCTGACTTCACTAACTCACTAAAACATTTTTACATCAATGTTTCTGTATATGTTTAAAATCTGTTAAATAATTTTGATTCCTGCTTGTCCTGAAAGAATTGCAACAATTTTACCAAAACTAATTAGCATAACATTAGTTATTCATGCCAGGTTGCCACAGCATTAAAAAAGAAATCACGTGCACACACGCACACTTCATTGTCGTACTTTTCTTCAGGCTTGCCAGAACGAAGCATAACTCTCCAAATATAAAAATCTCAACATCAACATGAAAGGATGTTAAAGAAATGGAAAAAGACGAGGGATCAAACTCTTGAACAACTGGCAACCTAGTTCCCAGCATCCTGCCTCGGCTGATAGGAATTTGATGAAAATTGAGAGATCTCTTTTGCTTCTGACCTGCCAATTAACTTCCATCGCAGTAGACCTTTGTGCTGTCACGCAGTCTTGCCCTTCTCTAATGAAACGCTGAGGACTTCATTACTGTAATAAACATCAAACATCAAATGCACATTTTTTCAGCTCTACCACTTCCTGGGGAAAGTAGACAGCCAATTAATTTCAACAGTGCGCGCTGTGGGGAATGGATTAATGTTGATTAAATTCCAGTTCCTATTGGCAGCACATAAGTAACACTAATGCTTGGATAGACTACTGAAAAAAAATGCACCACAACCAAGACATTCACACACTTGACATTCTGTTGAGGAATTACAATTTGCTTGGGTTCATGAGAACTGTTATATTCCTTAAAAAAATTAAAAAATACTTGTAATATTACGTATTACATTACTTCCGAGCGACCATAAATACAATCAAGTTGGTATTACCATAAACACTTATGTTTTATGTATGCATGCCATTCGGTTCTCTTAACTTTGACAACTTTGCATGTTCAGGTAGGATTGTGTCAATGTTGTAATATTACCTAAAGGCCACTTTGCATAATACATTAAAAAAAACAAAAAAATGTAATGGCTGACTGGTTTCTGAGCAGCTACTGCAGTGTAAGGGGAGGAGACTGGAAAAAATATTTGTGTTTGTTACATAGACTGCAATAGTGACAAAGTAATACGATGATAAAACGCCTGAGAATGAGAGAGAGAGAGGAGAAAGAGGGAGGGTGAAGAATGAGTGGGTGGGGGAGAGAGAGAGAGAGGGAGAAATAGAGAAGGGTGAGAAGACAGGCAGGAAGAGAGGGATGATGAGAGAGAGAGAGAGAGAGAGAGAATAGTATTCTCTCAATAGTATAACTCAATTACCTTAGCATCGCCTGCCAGATTACTCCATAAATCCACATGAAACAGCCAAACGTGCTCTGCGCAGGACAGCCCTGACACCGAGGGGCCTCTTTATATGAAGCAATGCTCATTTTCTCTTCTCTCCTGTTCTGTAATCTATGTGGTATTCCAGGTGTGATGAAAACACAAGCTCAAATTCAATCCTGCTGCTGACAGAATCGGGTCATGATTAACCAGCTCTCTCAATATAGTGTGGGGGTGTCTACCGACTATTATGTGGACACAGGAGGCAGGATTCCAAACTCCAGTTCGACACACACACACACACACACACACACGCACACGCACACGCACACTCGTGCACAAACCAGGCCAGAAACCCCAAAAAGCGAGCAATTTAGGTAAAATGAATTAATAAATAAAAATGCTCCAACGGTGGTGAGAAAAGAAATGCGGTGAGAAGGTGAGAAGAAATCTTGCGAGGAAGCAGAATATGGGAAGAGCCCATCCCTGGTGCAATAGTTGAAATAGAATAAATGGTAACAGAAATGTAATAAGGGATATGTTAGAGCAAAATATTAAACATTTGAAACAAAATTTCCAGGTTACAGTCAGAAATAGATAAACTAGCTGGTAAAATTGGCAGTCCAAGTAGGGAGATGCATATTAATTTGCAGTATTGCAACATTGAAAGGAATGTATTATATATTTTCATCTTCACAAAAACCTATGCCAAAACAAAGAAATGAATCAGTACTGGTGCCAATTCTCTGCTGTTGTAATTTATTTGAAACGGAGGGGGAAAAAAAAAAAACTCTGAAATACTATCCGGAACTCAGAAGGCTTTTTGTCTGGCCGATCTTGCCCGAGCTGATTGGCCATTTTGATCTCCACTGAGTTTCACACTGGCCACACAGGGCAGTCTGGGGAGGTCATGTGGCTCCTGTTTCACCTGTGTGTGGGCCATTGTTGAATTAAATGAATGTAATCTGTCAGAGGAGAGCTGTGAGCGGTCTGTTGGCCAAGAGGAAGCCACTCAATCCAGCGTTAATCCGTTTCCTTGAGCCTGAATGTCCAGCGTTCATCCCAAACCTGTGGGAAATGAGTATCTTTATTACACCGGAAACTGATGATGCAGCGATTTATGTTCTCTGTTTAATCCTGTTTGCTACTTATTAGTACAAATACAATTATAGAATTTATGGAATATAGGTAATATCGTCTATTTCAGTTCCTTGTCATTTATATGGATGAATATTGGATGAATTTTGGATCTGATGTCTTGAGCTTGATACTGATTTAGGATAATACAGGTTCTTATTTACATAATCATAAACATCTTAATCATTTTGATTATTTTCTAATGTTGAAGTAATTTTGTTTTTCATAATCCCATTTTTGTGATTCATTTTTAAAGTCAGTTGTTTGGGAGCAGACAGCAAGTTTTTTTTCCCTTGAGTGAGAATGAATCATGTTGTAGGAAAATGTTATAATTATGAAATGGCAATAATCATTTATAAGTGTAATTAAACTCAGTGGTCTGTATGCAGCTAAGTTCAAGTACAGACATTGTCAGTTTTTCTATGGTCTGTTTCGAGCTACTTCACTGTGAGGTGTTCTTGTGACTTGTGTTGTCTTGATTACATGTGCTCTGTGATTGGTCTGTGAGCCTGTCAATCATGTAGTTAATGTTGTGGCAAGGGAGGGGCCTGGGCCTGTGGACACACAGCTTGAAGCAGCACATAATACCACTTTGTTTCGCAAGCAAAACAAACAGTGACGGGCGCAGCCAAATGTCACAGACATCAGAAGCTCCCAGGCTAAAATAGTATTAGATTTGTTGGCACTAAAATAAAAAGCATTTCACTAATACTGGATTCAGACGCAATTTTATAGTTACCCGTTCCAATATTCCAAATCCGATGGGCCTGTGTCTTTGGTTCCTGTGAAGGGCTGTTCAGCCTCAGTTGCCAATGTTTTTTTTTGTATGAATTTTTATATGAATTTATTGATGTGCTCCTGTGGCAGAGGGTGAAAAAAAATCTATATTATGTTCAATATTTGCATAAAATAACAATATTGTCTTTGTGTTCTGGCATTTCCAGGACATTTGTGTTCTGACTCATTAAGCAGTGTAACGAGCGAGTTCTGCGTTCTGTTTCCACGGAGCTAAAAGTAGACGTTAAGGCCTGGAAAATGAGTGTGTGACTGATGTGCGATCATACTTCCTTAGGGTAACAATCTATTTTTAAAATGTGTTATGTCTGTAAACGTATCTGTGATTTGGCAGTTTGAGATTTCTCTTGTGGTGCCAATAAAGCAATCTGACTCTGAATTTGACTGAACACTCTTCTCTCCTGGGAGCTATAATCCGTCTATCTATTCTGCTTCATCCCATACTGGGCATAGGGCTGCAGTGAGGCTGCTTGTTGTGGTGGAGAGGTTTTAGTACTTCTAAGACTCTGAGAGCTATGCCCAGGCCAGCTTTGAGCTCCAGCAGGTCTATCCATCCTGGACTGGTCTGGGGTGAGGAGGCTGATGTACAAAATTTGTGTGTGACACGACCAATATCACGCTGAAAAAAAAAAAAATATATATATATATACTTCAGCCGAAACTGCAATTCCAGAGACTGCCTCACCTTAATTTTGCAACTCAATGTTCAACCACAAGGGTTCTTACCAAACATCGGCGTACAACAATTCAACCACAATTTGAACATCGATGACACATTTGTTGTTTGTTGTTTTAAAGGGAACCAATAAAGTTTGAACCCATGACTGAATAAGACGTTGTGGTTCCTGCACTGTCATCTAATTACAAATATATTGAAATGTGTAATATCTGGCTGCGTTGCTAAGTTCAGATTCAGCAACTATACATACTTGCACTACTGAGGTATTTAAAGGGCCAGTACAGCCAAAAATGTTTCCACTTACCCAGAGTTCTATCCATCCATCTAGATAGTTCTGCTGAGATTTGACAGGTTTTGGAGATATCTGCTGTAGCTCATCCTGATACAACGAACCTCAACGGGTCCCCAACTTTTGTGGCCTTGAAGTGCCAAAAATTTACATTTGAAGAACTCAACGTCTCCTTACAAATATAACGCCAAGGTTATTCACAAACATCCACAGAGCATTTCAGAAACTACTTTCTTCAAAGTACGCCAACTGTATGTTGTCGCAAAAGTCTCAACCAAAATACTGTTTTAAAACATTGTTTCAACAATTGTTTTAAGGACGTAGACACTGCGCCCCAGAATTCTGTCATGCTTTGGCTTTGTGGATATAAATAGTTGCCGTACTGCCCCTTTAAACAGCAGATTCTTCCCCTCTATATCCACGTTCCTCCTGAGATTTCTTTCTACCAGTGTTTTTGCTTACTACTGTTTGAAACTGTTTGTTTTTTCCTTCCCTTTCTTTTTTTTTCCATCACTTGCTAGGTTTTTGTGGATTAAAGCTCTGTCTTTCCCAATTTCCCATCTCCTGTTTTTCTGTAAAGCATCTTTGTGACAGTGCCTCTATAAAAAGCGATATAACAGCACAACTGAAGCTCATTGAATTGAGTTTCCTCTCCAGGCAGGTGCGTAGCCACAGCAGTGAAAATTATGGCTTCACTGGTGAGCAGAACTGGCCAGGATAATGTGCCAAGGGGCTTTTTCCGAAATGGATTCTGACAGGAGAAGCTACTGATGCCCCAGGCTGATAATAAAACATGAAAAATAATAATATTACATGAATAAATAATTTCTAAACTACACACTGTGTACAAGAGTAGTACCTACCACAATTCATTCATCCATCTATCACAGGGCCTTCTTGCTGTGGGGTGACAGTGCTACCCACTGCACCACTGTGCCACCCCCCACCGCAATTAGAAACCCTGACATTCTGCAGCACCATGACTGCCCAACACAGTCTGTATGCTGTCAGGACTGGCTGGGTCTGTCAAGAATATGTCTGATCCAGGAACTTTGTGTTCGTGACTCTATATCTACTGTGAGCCTCATCCCATTCCTCTCAAGGCAACATCAGACTGCAAGGCCCTAAGCCAGGGTACATGGCATTCTTAAGAGGTCACTCCTGGGATAAAAACTGCAGACGTGGACCGATTATCGACTGACCATCGCCAGAAGCATGCTCTCAAAAATGTACTTTACTTTAAACTTATGATGATGCAGATGGAGATTTATGTATGCATTACACATTATTTTAAGGAGAGAAATCCTTCCGTTATAGTCAGATTTGACAAGTACACTGAGGTCTGATTATCCTCAGTACATATTTATACGTGATATCCATCAGGCTCTTTGGCCGTTGTTGAGGTAAATTAAGACGATCCTCTTAAGCGGCTGCCCTGCCCTTTAACTGCCCTCCCGAGAGCACAGAGACAGGTGTGAACGAGTTCGCGGCTCGGCCCTGTCGAAGCCCACTGACTGTACCGGAGTTTTCCTGAGCAGTGAATCGTGTTGTGCAATGCCATTACATTAGATTACTTTACAAGCCTTTGGCAAACGCACTTATCCAGATCGACTTATAAAGCTGTTAAACTTTTACATGGTATCCATTCTCATACAGCTGATTATGTACTGAGGCTTATATACCCTGGTTAAGCACCTTGTTTCGGAAGAAAGCCGCAACCTTTTGGTTACAAGCCCAGTTTCCTAACCGTTAAATATCACTGTTGCTTCCCGATACTGTTCACTTCACAGTGGGACCTATGACATCATCTGACTGTTTTCACTGCTTTTCTACTACTATGCTATTTCTGTACTGCTTTAATATCTCATGTCATCTTCTATTAATGTTTCGAATTTACATTACATTACATTTACTTGGCAGACGCTTTTATCCAAAGCGACGTACAAAATGAATTTAGAGGTGTACTGATATTGGTGTGTGTGCACGAGCATTTTTACGCATGTGTGGGTGTGTATGTGTGAGAGTGTGTGAGTGTATTAGCATGTGTGCAATCATGCCAGTTACCGTAATTGGGTCAAGAAACAAGGAATGTTCTGAGCTGACAGGCTCAATTACTATGACCAAAAATGACTCCAAATTAACCACGTATTCGCACAATGACATTGCCTCAACATTACAGAGCTCGATGAACCGTGAGTGAGGCCTTCCTCCTGCTGTGCAGTGCTGCGTATTAGTTTTGGAGCAGGAAGCAGGTCACTACACAGGCATGCAGGAACACACAACAAACTCTTATGAATAAAATGACAAGTTTACACACTTTGTACACAGTGCAGTACAGTACACTCACACAGAAGCGGACACTTACCTATGCACACACATACACGCTTGCACACGCACAGATACAGACAGACACACACACACATATACAGTATAAATGAAAGCAGACCAGGAAGTAGGCCGATGGACCACAAGTCCAAGCCCAAGAGAAACCCAAACCTGATCTGAACTACAGTACCTCCTCTTTCATGTCTTTTTGTGTTGGTTGTTCTCTTTGTGTGGGCTCATATCTCAGGGAGGATTGCCCTTTCCCTCTCTCTGCAAGGTCCGATAAGGAGAGGAAGAAGAAGAAATTTGGGTGATAAAAGGGCGGGGCGAGGGCCTCCTCTGTTCCTATCAGAAGCAAACCTGTAAATAAACACACAGAACTTCCCCATGAGGAGAGCACATATACAGGCCTTGTCCATGAACAATAACCAAGTCAGAACAATGTTAAATGATCTTTTATATACTATTGGATGGAATTAAACAAATTAGCCATGACATGCTTCTTGTTAGTTTGGCCGTGTTTGATTGTTTGAGTGTGACAGACAGGTGGGTGGAGAAAATAGGTTGGGAGAGGATGCTGGACTTACTGACTTAGGCTCCTGGTTGCATTCAAATTCTCCTATAATACTTTACTTAAGACTTCCCTCCATTTTTCTTCACTCCTTTTTTTCTGTTTGCCTTTGCCTCTCCTCTCCTTTTTCAGTTTCTTCTTCTTTCCCTGATAACCATTCTCTCCCTCATCACTACTCTCTCTTGCTCTCTCCCTCTCTCTGTTTCCATCTCTGTGTTTCCTTCTCTCTCTCTCTCATGTCTCTCTTTAGAGAAGCATGAGGGTAGGGTTACCCGGGGGAATTGAGTTTCCGGGGGCGATGGGGGAGCGGGGGAGAGAGGGGGTGGGCGTCTCTCCTGTTACTGCCTGTTGCCAGCTGTTTGCCTGCACAGTCCTCACCAAAAGGTCACGGAAAGGTCACTCCACATCCACATTCTAATGTGAGTGATGCACTGTAGTGTGTCTAACGTGGGTGAAGCACACCGTGTTTCCAGCTGTGGTAAAGAGGAACTTGTGCTACAGGGGTGGTGAGGGTGTGTGCTGTATTGCTGTCTTATCAGTCACACACACACCAGAGAGATTACATCACACACCCACACACACACACACAGAGACAGACATGCACAGACACACACACACACACACACACACACACATGCTGAATTCAGGTACATATTTTAACCTTCCACGAACACACACACACACACACACACACACATACACACTCAGAAATAACAAAAAATATGCAATATGCGATCATAGTAATAACTGCAGACATACATGCACATGGTTTTTACCACACACTCACTCACATGCATACCCATGTTCTCTCACATATTTTCACACACATACTTACACACATTTCCAAATACGTACTGTATGTCTATACACAAACACTCACAAACATGCATGGATATTGTGTAGCTTTTGAAATTAACGGAATAAACACAATAACAAATAAAAAAAGAATTTCCATTACTTTCATAAATACAGGGTCGTGCATTTCCTTCATTTTATGTTATAAAAAAAAAATACAAATCAATATTCTCAATCCAACATCCTCCTCAGAGTGTTGTGTACCCCATTCCTCAATTGCTTAGCTGCCTTTTATCTCAAAACCACAGATGTTCTTTCAGAGGCAAAAGGAATGGAGTTTCATCCAAAAAAAAAATGTGAAAGGAAGACTAAACAGACTCTTTTATGGGGCTAGCAGTACTAATCCTGTGCCACAGCTTCACAGTCATCACACACAGGCTTTCAGTCTCTAGGAAGTACATTTTCTAAAGAATCATACTGCAGTAGTCCTTTAGTATTCTGAGATTATGGTAAATGTTTGTCCAATTACTTTTGGTCCTCTAAAATAGGGGGGGGGGGGGGGGGGGGGGTGGGGTCGGACTATATATACGGCTGTAATTCCTAAAAATAGAAAATAGAAAATAAAAATAAAGATAACTCAGTACTGATGTCAATAACCCTTGAATTAAAGCTGAAAGTCTGTACCTTAACTGCATATTTATTGCCCAATGTGTTATCCAATGTGCTAGAGTACAGAGGCTGCACTGCACATAAACATAAACGACAGCATCAGATTCAGACAAATACACACTTACACAGTAGATATAGCTGAAGTAAAAAAGAAAGAGAAAATTGTGCATGGGGTTTTATAATGCACTTGAGGTACGTGATATGGCTAACGTTAGATGGTCAAATGGCGTCGTGTGTGGCTACCTTTACCAGTGTGGTTCACCTAAAGGTCAGCGCCTGGTACGACACTACACAGGTCAATCTCTCAGATCAAACAGCACATTAATAGGCCTGTTGGACAATTTATTCACCCATAATTTCATTTTCATAATGTCTGTGAGAGATGGATTTCTAGGTCAATCATCTGGAAAACAGACACACACAAAAAAAGAAAAACAGAAAACAAAAACAATGAAATAAATAAAAATATACTCTAAAAAAAGGCCCATGAATCCCTCTAATCTCCAGGGCTTTTGTGGGTAAGATGATTGGTTTGTGATCTCGAAGGATTAAAGCTGAACAGCTGATATTGCACTTGCATAAGACATGCGGTGCTCTGTTACCTACACAGTAAAATGTTCTGTGTTGATTCAAAGTACATATGCCAATTGGTCCCATATGAATTTGTCTCATTGGAAGCTTTAAAATATTAACCATAAAATATACCTTAAAAATATATAAATTCATCAAGTTATGTGCCTTGATAGCATACCGCAAATGCAGTATCTTATCTGTCTGGAAACACACCCAAACTCACACAAAAGGATGAATACAGTCTAGGACACCTAGACACACCTCGCAGAACACCTAACTTAAGAGATGATTCAATCAATTATAATAACGGGATTATAACACTGGGAAATGTCCGCTTGATGGTCTATTTATGACTGAGGGATTTTTTTGTCAGATTTTATGTGCGCGTCTATAAGTACAACTGATTGATTTTTTACTAGGCCACTGGCTCAAAGTATCTGACAGTCTGCCAGGATGAATTTGTAAATGCACCATGTCCTCTAACAGTGATGCATTGTGGGTGATAAAGGAGATATGTAATGTTATCCACGGGATTGTCACGTAGACCTTTCAAAACCATTCTGTGCTTTTATGTTGTTTTGCAATTGAATATTTATGAGAGCAAACTGAAAATTAAAGGGAGAACCAAGCTTAAGATATTCAGCTTCAGTTATGATAAATACAATGCAAACACAAATACATATTTCTTATAATGCTAGTCCTAGAGAATAGTCTTCCTGCAGCACTTCAGACTTGCTGCAATTTCTCCAAAGCTGATTTGCTGAGAACGATGAATGGAGAATGACTGAATCCAGTCTAGACTAAACAAAAGCAAGTGTTTAACTGATTCAAGTTCCTGATGGGCGATGTCTGACTAATTCTGAAATATTTACAATTTTTCAAGAGAGAGGGAGAGAGAAAGAGGGAGGGAGAGAGAGAGAGAGAGAGAAAGAGAGAGAGCAACTGTGAATTGCAGAGGCAAACCAGCGAGTAGTTAATTAGCTGTTAATAGGTTAATTGAACGAGTGAAAAACACTCAACATCATCATAATCTTTAAATCACAAACAGCAGGGAAAGAGCAAGCTACCATCCCATTTGGCGATCTTCCTAAGACCCAACAATTCATTTTTGTCCCCTGTAGGGGACATGTGTCTCTGGTCTTAATCTCAAGAGTCATATATTTCAACATGCTCAGACCTACAGTATAATAAATAATAACATAATATAAATAAAATAAATATTATTTTCACTCCAACATGTTTTTGTGTCAGCCAAGACACTTGCATTATGTTAAAAAATACAAAATGTTAATTAATTAATTAATTAATTAATTAATTAATTCATTCATTCATTCATTCATTCATTCATTCATTCATTCATTAATACATTTATTTATTTTATTGATTTTATTTATTGATTTATTTATTTGGCCTGGTTTTGGAGGATAGATTTAGGCCCATGCCTGACCTTCTTTAACACTCACAGAAGTCCCTTGTGGAGGACAGAATTTAGCCTCAGCACGCCACCCACAGGCAGTGCCACCGTTCCGCACACTTAGGACTGCCCCTCAGTCACCACACAGCTGCCTGACCTTTCTGTTCCCTGAGACCTCTGACCTTTGACCTCTAAGGCTGAGGGGCCGGACACTAAAATGGGAGAATAATGTGGAGCGCGCACTGGCTAATGTGGAAGATACCGGATTCATACTTGAAAACACACATGCACAAAACAACTCAGCTATAAGTCCACCCCACAGGTGGCAGTGTGCATGTGTGTTCTCAAGTATGAATCTGGTATCTTCCACATTAGCTGATGGGGGAAATCACACAGGAAGTCAGAGCAGGAGCGCTCAAGCCTCTTGCATGTATGCACACATAAGCACACCCACACACAGGCAAGACGCTTCAGCGCTCCTGCTCTGACTTCCTGTGTGATTTCCCCCATCAGCCGGCCGAGGGGCCAGCTGTGCCCTGTTCAGGGTCTTAGGGCGTTAGCATTCTTTCTCTTGGTGACGGCCTAGTAACCCCCTCCTCCGAACACAGCCCCTCATTGTGCTAGAGCAAAGCACACGGACAGGGTGTGACCCCCTCACTCTAATCTAACCCACCCCACCTTCTTTGCTGTGACAGAGTACGGCGAGAACATTTGTGAAAAGGAACTACTTATTTGTTGATTTGAGGTTGAGACCGAGATGGAGATGGAGATAAGTGACTTGTCTAAAGAATGACAGGGGCGAAGTTGTGTGTTGAGCATATCACACTGACCCCTGCTGGTTGCCCTCGGCCCCTGCAGCAAGAGTGCGACGTTGAACTCACACGCAAGATTCGGGTAATATTTAGATGACTGACTGGTTGATTCTGTAAATATTGCTATTTTCAGTGTGTGTGTGTGTGTGTATATGTGTGTGTGTGCATGTGTGTGTGCGGTAGCGATAATGTTTGGTAGAGGGGGTTTCTCAAATTTTTTCTTGGTTTGCCGCATATGTTTTCCCCTGGGACAAATAAATGTACTTTAGGTATTTAGCTGCGTTTTCACTTGCCCAATTTCGGTATGGTAGTTAGCTCAGGAGCCCAGCAGCAAGGGGATTTAATACCGCATTTTGGTAGCATGTCCCTGCCGTTTGTGCTAAAAATAAGTGAATTACAGCAGTCTTAGCAGGGAAACAGTCCCTGACATTTGGAAACAATCCATATTTTTTATTCATAACATCCTTGTTTACATAGCCTGAATTTATTTTTAAAATTTTTAGAATTCTTTCATTAATGTTCACACAAACTAAGAATCTCAAACCGGGTATTCTCTTCAGTGCCTGTGCAGTGAAACATATTAGAGATGAGATGACTGTTGTACTTTAAATTTTAGGATGGACAAGAACAGAGGAGGTATGACTCTCAGGGCACTTTTTTTTTTCCAAGAAAGGGAGTCCTGGTATTTAAAAAGAAATCTACCTAATAAGATGGCTCACACTGATGCTATGAGATAAGTTAATGAGTGGGGTTTTTTCCTTTGTGGTTATCCCCATCCATCCAGAAGCCATTGTGTATTGTTTTGTGTTCTCTTTGGTCACAGTGATGACCTCATTCTCCGGTCATGCATTTCTTAATGTATTTTAAGTCCCCGACAGAGGCGATTATCCAGCTTCAGAAAGTAAAAGTTCTCCCCAGAATTGCTTTCCATTTACCTGGATTTGCTCATTAGTACAATTATTCAGCCAGGAGGTAGAACTAATTAGCAAAAACAGCTGGCTCAGCTCATGGGTGGAAGAAACTCAAAGCGGAACTTTTACTTTCACACCCCTAGACTTTCCACCTCTGCTCCTCATCCAATGCGCATCACCTCCACAATGTTTCTGTAAGACTGTGGTCATGTTGCTGAAAAGTTGAAGAAGCATTTCTGTAATGTTGTGGTGATGTTGCTGTAAGGTTGTGGCTAGGTTGCTGTAAGGTTATATTTATAGTAACATTGCTTTAAGGTCAAAGTAAATATAAAAATTTTAAAATCTTAGCTCGGCAGTAGAATAGCTTTGCTAGCTTCCCTCTCAAACAGTCTTTTTTATGTATCTGTCCTCAGGAGCCAGGAGTTTCAGACAGTAAATGTACTTGTCAACAGAGCAATTAGCCCTGCTCCCATGTAAATTTCTAATAGAGTCTAATTACATCATTCTCTCTTAAAAAAAAAAAAAAAAAAAACTACATTAGTCAGGCTAATTGCCATAATGTCTATGGTAATTAAAGTTTATTTTTGTTTGGTCTTTTTTTATTGTTTCTCCAGATAATGGGAGGATTAAGGTCTCAGGCAATGGCCTCAGTTTTCAGGGCTGGAATAGAAGTTTTATTTTGATCTCATTGGGCCAAAGAGGGAAGAAAGCACCCAATGAAAACCCTCAAATCTGGCTAATTTGCATTCTCCTGATCAGAGGGGGAAACTAACCGCTGTATCACTGGATTAAACAGTCTTACAGACACATGAACACACACACACACACACACACACATTTCACATACTGTACATACATGCATGCATACATACATACATACATACATACTGTACATATATACATGCAAGCGTACAGTGCATACACTATCATGCACAAACACGCACAATCTTGCATAAACACACACCCTCCGCAGCAGGCAACGTGCCATTACACAGACACACAAACACACAGAGGATAAGACACTCATTACCCGCCTGGCTAATGAGCTATTAAATTACTCTTCTCTTTGTTCATGGTTGAGAGTTTTAATTAAAGGCGTCAGTAATTGGGATACTTCCATTGTTCATTCCCTTGTTATGCTGAGGCTACTTAAAATTACACAGCAAAACAAGCAAGCGAACAAACACACTCTGTGGTAGAATTACTGATTCTTTTATTCAAACACAAGGTCTGTTTCTTCATATAAACATTTAAAGGGTGCCTCTCCAGTGTATTAAGGATAACCAGTGGTAAGGATGTTTATGAAGCACTTTTTTTTTGGGTTAAATTTTCCAGTTTTTCCACTTGCAAGCAGAGTATCAGGGATGCCAGTCCCATTCTCTTCCTGATATCATTCCCAAACACAAAGCGTGGGAAATTTTCTAAAGCTACCTGGCCAGGTGGGTTTTTTGACTGACAAAAAGAATGTGCTTTTGTATCTGATATAAATGACCTTGTTGGAGGAGCAATTTCACCATTTTATCCAAACCATCTCCCTTTCTGTTTTCAATAAAACTCCCATCTTTGTATCAGCTCATGTTTTTCATTTTGTGTCTTCAAGGTGGTTTATTTTTTTAAAGAGTAAGTTGCAGTCCAAGTCCAAATCAATATCTATTGCAATTAAACAATGAAACATGTTTCATGAGGTCACACCAGAACTTATAAGGACATCCGCAGGTGAACGCTGTTCGAACCCGTTGAGAGGCATCGGATGTTCCCAGGTGGCATAGAGGACTGAGCCGATGTTTTCTCTGTATAATCATGTGGTGTCTATATCTCGCCAAGCAAACAAAAATACCCAGGCGATTTTAAATCAAAACAGCTGGCTTTGTGATTAGCATCGTGCTTCCTTCAGGGGGAAGAGGGCTGAGTTGGGGGGGGGGTGTCTTATCGTTGTTTTTTTATGTTATTTATTTTTCTGTTTTGTAACCAGGGTAGTCTCGTTGAGGCTGACATCTCTTTCGCCTGAGAGCCATGGACGATGCATGTCATTGGACTGTAAGAGGAAGCTGGAGTACCCGGAGGAAACCCACCCAATTTTAACCAATCCATTCCTGTCACTGGACCCCAACCCCAATCCTTAACCCAAATTCCCGTCACTGGCTTTTACAAACAATACTCGAAGCACACATGTGTCCGTGAGTGTGTGTGTGTGTGTGTGCGTGCGATGGGGTAATACCAAATCATCAACATCTGTTTAAAAAACGCAACTATACCTTTTTATTCCAGAAACAAAAAATGCACTAGATAATTTATTTATTTTGTAAAGCACTTTAGAAATAAGCACACTTTCTACTGCTTCTATTGGATATGACCCTGATGTCTCAGCATCAGCACTGCTTGTTGCCTAAAGCTAGATGTAAGTGCTTATGCAATTCACTCTGGGTAAGAGTGTGTACAGAAAGCCAACCTGTAAATGCAAAGACAATGTTTGCGGACACGGCCGTAGCTTGGTGCTGTGGCGCGTTAAAAAGAAAAAGACTTAGCGGGTAAAGATGTTCCAGGGAGCTACAGAAACAAGCGGTACTGCATCACTGACAGAACAGCCACACGGCAGTTATAAATCTCACCCCTTTAATGCCTTGCCTGAGGCCGATCGAGTTATATTCATATTTATAAATGGGGTCATCGAGTTATGTCATATTTATAAATGGGGTGATTGAGTTATATCATATTTATATTCAAGCGTCTTTTTCCTGAATGAATCATTGGAATAAAACTTTTTTTTTTTTTTTTAGCTTTGTAGAAAGTAGTACAGTGGAATTCTTCAAGTAAATATCCAGATGGACCACAATGTAAAAATTTCTTCCAGTCTCTCTTGTCACTGAGAAACAGCTCCATCCTTTCAACAGAAGCTCTCGAGACCTCTCCTGTTCTGACTCTCCTCAAAATAACTTTTATTAACTTGCAGTTCCAGCCTCTAGTAGACAGGTTGCTGTCCTGCATAGAGATCAGTGCTCGGATGTTCTTCTGGAAAAAATAAAAAAATAATGATAATGTCTTACTCACTGCCTGCTAGCACCAGCTTTCCAAAAACTAAATGAACCGTTCAAAAAAAAAAAAAAAAAAAAAAAAAAAAATGGCTTAACTTTAATGAAAAACACTACATGAACTGCATTTTTAATTGGTTCATAAAGACGTTTTATCAACCAATAAGCCCTGCAGTGCAGTCAAGCAGAGCAGTTACGCAGAAAGAGGATTTAAATGAACAGAGGACTGCATTCATGCATATTTAAGATTTATTTGTAATTGTGATTGTGACTGCTTCATTCAGGGGCTTGGGATCGCCTGAGAGAAACAGTGTAAAAGAGTGAAAGCCTCATTTCTCATTAACATTCATTACAAATACAATACACACCTTCAGTGAGAGGTCAAGGTCACATCCAGAACTGCGTCCTCACAAACCTGATCTCATTATCTTAATATAGAACGCAACTCGTAAGCGTCTTAAACAAAGTCCCTGGGCAGAACTGCTCTGCACGCCTGCGGCAGCCATCTCCTAGGAGGACTGGACAGAGTTGATAGGATTCTTCTGCTTTTTCACAACGCCGACCCTGAGATTATCCCATTCATATTATAAACCTAATCCCCCTCCCCGATGCACGCACACATACACACACACACACACACTAATAATACTTAGAATAATTTAACTAATGCTTGCAAAATAAGGGTCCTGGTTCAAATTTTTTACAGAATCACATACCACAGAAGAAGAAAACTGCCATTTCATCCATTAGGCTGACTATAAACAAATAACTAGACGAAAATCAGGTCTGTGTGCCGTAGGTGCAACTTCAGTTTGAATATTGAGGGGGCTGAGATGCATAGACCCTGAGAACTGCAGCCCTCTAAGGGGGTCCGGGGTTCATGCAAATATAAATAATTGGCAATTGCATCTAATTGTGTACCACGTAAAGGGCACATTTTACTGACTTCAGGTATCTCCTGCAGTTCCTTTGGCTTCCTCTCAACCCCCTGAGAAGGTAAACGCACTGGGTTTCTCAGGTAAGAGAGGCTTCTGTTACTTTGGCACTGTGGTGTCGGCCAAGTCTGCCCTTTCCAGCAGGAGGGGTCAGGTGAAGAACAAAAGGATATGGGCTGGCTTGATTGGTTCTCCCCTTACTACCTGCTCTCGCCTGAGGTAACCTGTTCGGCTGGGGAGAAGGGGGTGATGGGGTTCCTTTCACTTCATGCTTCGGGATGTCTGTGAGCCTGATGTTCTGAACACAGTGGAGTGCTCACGGGAACTCAGAAAGCCCCAATGTATGAATAATACTTTCATTGATCACGACATGCGCTTTCTGCAGTGGTCCGTACCTCCAGGCCCTGAGAGCTGCATTCTCCTTAAAACCCGGAAACCAGTTCAGACCCGACTGAGGTACCTGTGTAATAATCTGCTGAGTCACAGGTAGAACCAGCAGGCCCTGTGGCTCCTAAGGGCCACGTTTGCAGACCCCTTACTTAGAGCATGCTGTGGGGTTTTTTTTAATGGAAAAGAATGCATGATCTTCACACAAGGATTGCAGTTTTTGCTGATCTCCACCTTTATAATATATATGCAGTTTTTGCCTGAATCTAAAATTACCTCTTGTTGCAACTAAATGGCATTCTTGTTGAGCCAAAAGAATTTCCATTAAAATGAGGATGTTGATGTTTTTACATCTACATAAGAATGTGGATCATAATAGGATTTACTTGCATCTCATGGTCACAGTTTCCGGAATGTAAGGCCACCAGATCAGTGTGCTTCCTGATCCAGTAATTAGGCAGATTCCTGATAACGGACTAGCACGCAACATACATACACACATTCCGAAATGTATATATATCCATAGGGGGCAATATATTTTTATATCTTGTTGGCTGTGTGTGTGCCCTGTAAACCTGTGAATGATACAAAAAGACGCACACTGTCTCTGTGATGGAAAAAACACAAAGCCAATATTTACCAAAAGCCATAAACAAAAAACGTTAGTTGAATAATATCAGCTGGGTAGGATTGATAGAATCTCTCTGCCTCACTATCTCTGTCTCTGTCTCTGTCTCTGTCTCTGTCTCTCTCTCTCTCTTTATTTCTCTTACACACACACATACACAATATACATCCATTCATTCTACTACATTCACGTAAATCCATCCAGTGGTACACTGGTATATTACCTGCTTGTTATAAAGAGGAAATGCATTATACCGGCTCTCAGATGAGATGAGGCATTGTGTCCAAGCGTCCGCGGGATTTGAACCCGCGACCCCAGAGCTGCAGAGAAGAGGCCATGTGGTATCGTGGCCAGCACCTGGTGTCTTGCTGGCAGGTGGCTGGGCCTGGCGCATAACTCCTGCACCTGCTCTGGGCAGTCCATGCTGAAGCGGCCCGAGCCAAGCCCAGGCCTCCTGCGTGTACTGTGCGGCATCAGAACGGCAGCGTTTGATGAGGTCACTGTAAGACATCAGAACGGCAGCGTTTGATGAGGTCACTGTACGACATCAGAACGGCAGCGTTTGATGAGGTCACTGTACGACATCAGAACGGCAGCGTTTGATGAGGTCACTGTAAGACATCAGAACGGCAGCGTTTGATGAGGTCACTGTACGGCATCAGAACGGCAGCGTTTGATGAGGTCACTGCAGCGTAACCGCAACTTTTCCAATAGGGAGCGCTCAATAAGCACAGAGCACACGGAGCCCGTCAGGCAAAACAAACAAACAAACAAACAAACAAACAAATAAAAAGCATTTTTTAAAAATGAGAGCAGAAAGAGGACTATAAAAAGATAATTGCAGGAGGCTGTTGATGTCCCTTTTTTTTTTTTTTTTTTTTGGGAGTCTTTCAGTCCATGACCGGCTGGGGTGCGCAGACGTTCCCCGAAACCCCCCCCCACCTCGTGGCAAAGTCGCCGGCCAAGAACTTCTTCCTCGCCACACGCTTCCGTGGGGGACTGTAGCCTTGGCAACTCCTTTAATCGCCTGTTTTGGAGGGAAAGACAGAATAAATACTGTGTGTGGACACAGCACAACAGGATCACTGTGGGTGTGATAAACAAGAGGGCAGGGGATGGGTGTCCTGGGGGGGAGGAAAGAATAAAATCTCAGATGGTGACAGCCTGTCTTACAATTTACAAGAATCATTGCTGTCGTGAATGTGATGAAGCTCCAACCCCCCCCCAAAAACTCAATAATCATTTAATCATTTTTCATTTAAATAAATCCGCAATGTTCACAAATACATGACTCTTAGTTGTTTCAAACACACAAACTTAAATGTGTGTGTGTGTGTGTGTGTGTGCGTGTGTGTGTACGAATGTGTATGTTTGTGTGAGTGTGTGTGTGTGTCTGTGTACAAGTGTGTGTGTTTGCGTGAGTGTGTGTGTGCGTGTGTGCGTGTGTGTGTGTGTGTGTGTGTGTTTGTGTAGAGTGTCCTGCTCACTGAACCCCACCTGCAAGGCTTCATCAGTGAGTCTTGCTCTGAGAGACAGGACATGGTTGACTGAGGCTTCGGGGGGAGACGGTAGAGGGCAGAGAAAGCCTCGCGTTTACCCCCCGTCTCTAACAGACAGCCAGCTGCCGCTACTGAAAAAGGAGAGGAAAAAACGAGAAGAGTTTCTTTCTCTTTTCACGCCAGATTTTGGCACCAGAAGTTTTGCAGCACCGTGGATCAGCATATTGATTTCCCTCGACTTCGGCCTGCTGAGCTTTCTAAATGCTGTTGGACTGCTCTTTTATAAATTAGCGCCATGTGCTCCCTCCAGCCTCAGCGAGATTTCATCGGCGGTTTTTAAATGGGGAGGAGGAGGGAGAGCGAAAAGTTATCTGAGAAACTGAGAGAGGTGATCGCATTTAAATATTATCTCCTCTTGTTAATCGCAGACAGCCAGCGCACCCTGCCAGGCTGTCTGATGGCTATTCCCAAACTCCGTTATCTGACTTCAGTAGTAGGCCCTGTGGCAGCAACATTTGGATTAATGTTCATTACAGATATCGCCCGAGAGAAAATCGATTCATCCGGTAAAATGTTTTGGCCTAAACCGCTTTTCACTTAAGTTGTGAGTTGCTCTCGATAAGAGGACCTGATAAAAATCTATCAGGTTGTTTTCCCATACCGTGAGCTTGTACACAGCAGATTCTCAGTGCTAAGTAAACTAAAAGAATTCATGACTCCAATAGGGACTGAAAGTAGTTCAAAAAGAGTAGATTTTTTGTCTCTGAGCATGTGACTATGTCCAGGCTGCACCTGTAACATCCAGAATTTTCAAAAATGAAATAGCATGACACAAAAAAGTGTGAAGATGCACATGCTACCAGTAACATGCCGCTCTGAAACTGTCACTGTTTTGTTTGAGCGGGCAAAACATTTTGATTGGACAACAGACAAATGTTTTGATTGACTGCTCCACCCACTTTTGATGTCATCATGCCTCATTCTCCCATCACTATCCAAAACCATGGGAACCAGCATGGCAAAAGGGACCAAAGAAGAGCAAAAGAGTGAGAATGTTGCTATAGTGATGAAGTGGCTGTGTGAGGTCTATTCCCAGGACCAAAATGAATTCTACATTATTCTGCTTCATTTGAATATGAATAGGAGGGAAGAATAACCCAAAGTAATGCCCCTCCTTTTTAGCTGTGTGATTATGTGCTGTGGCGTGCCAGCGTGGCTGTCCTAAAAAAAAACTAAGAAAAAAAGGCAAGAAAATGAGCAGTCAATGTAATGGAATGTGTGTGTGTGTGTGTGAGAGACAGAGAGAGAGAGAGAGAGAGAGACAGACAGACAGAGACAGAGACAAAGATAGTGAGGCAGAGAGATTCTATCAATCCTACCCTGTTGATATTATTTGACTAAGGTTTTTTGTTTATGGCTTTTGGTAAATATTGGAGAGATGGATGTTTTTGGCTGAGAGAGAGAGATAGAGAGATGGATGTCTTTGGCTGAGAGAGAAACAGCAGTGTGGATTGCATATGGCCTGTGCAGACTCACTAATGCTGTCGGGTCAGAATGGGAGAAAGGTCATTCTGAACCTGCTGAATGAGTCAAGTCCAGAAACAAAATGTGACAGAATGATTGTGTGTGTGTGTGTGTGTGTGTGTGAATGCGTGTGTGTGTGTGTGTGTGTATGTATATGCGTGCATACATGTTTAGGAGATCTGTCTACTTTTTTCTAGCAGCTCAACACAGACTTTCAGATATAAACCAGAATTCCAGCTATTGCACAGACGTCCTGAATAATGCTGGAATTATGAGCTCTTGGTGGAGTTGTGTTTACAGCAGGAGTTCTGGGATGTACAACTGACCTGCTCGATTGAGCTCCAGGGAAAGGACTAAGCCACTGATTGGCTGAAGAGTTTGGAACTTGTCTCCACAGCTAAAGTGGCTGCTGATGGATAAGAAACAACAGAAGCCTGCACACTCTGAGGCTGATCAGACCAGGAACTGGTGGAGAAGTAGAGGACATGGTTATGAAAAAAAAACTTCTTCTCTGTCCAACCCCTCCCCCCTCCAACATCTCACATGGGGATTGCGAGGCAGTGATTTAATAAGAAGGTCTGTTCCGTTGTCTGCATTCTTCATAGTACCAGTAGATATTTTTGGAAATGCAACTATAAATAGCAAAAAAAAAAAAAAAAGCAAAAATGCCCGTTGGCCTGAGGAAAGCAGTGAACAGAAAGGAGATATGTGAGAGCGGGGGGGGGGGGGGGGGGGGGGGGTCCGATCTCCTCTCTGGACACTCCGTCACGCAGACCCGGGTCACTGACCCGCGAGTAACCGCCATGGCCTGGGGCCCAAACCGGCTGCCCCCGCGCACGACTGAGTGTGTGGTCTGTCTGGGCACGGCTGTACACTCCGGCCCTGTCACATCATCTCAGCATCCTGACACTCATCAGCAAACATACAGAACTGCCAGTGAACAACCGACTCTGAAATAATGGCTTTTAACCAGCAGGGATTCACATGAATGCAGATATGTACAAAACTCCCAGAGTACAACTGACTCTGAAATAACAGCTTTTAACTAGTGGGGACTCATATAAACACAGTCATATACAAAACTGTCAGTGTACAACTGACTCTGAAATGGCAGATTTAACTAGTGGGGACTCATATAAACACAGTCATATACAAAACTGTCAGTGTACAACTGACTCTGAAATCTTTGTGTTTAACCAGCAGGGGCTTGTATGAATATGGTCGTATGAAATTTGATCCGACTTCGAAATTCTGCATGCACACTGTAAAAGACAATCAAAAAGGCACAAAATGCTCAGTCTAAAGTCAACTTTTGTTTTCACAGTGTACATTTGGGAATGGTAGTGCAACCGGCGCAGATTCAAATAAACTCTGTTAACAAGAGGTGGAGTAACAATGAAGATTTTACTGTGTGCCTGGGCTGTCTCTGTGGAGTACTCCATACTGCATTGATGTTGCCTTCAGGTTTTTATACAGTTTTATGAGAAGAAAAGCCATTCACAGTTATAGCCTGCCCTTGAGGTTGTCTTGTGTTCAAATGGTGACCAAATGTGTAATAATGATAATAATGCTCATCAATTTCAGCTGATTATAGGATTAAAAAAAAAAAAAAAATGCATGTAATTAATTATTTCAAGGCCATGATTAAAAATTTAAAAGGGATTAACTAGGACTGCCATGATCTGTCAACAAACGCAGAAGGACGCAGTTGACAATGAGCCAAAAATAATTTTCAAGCTGAGGATTAAGACAAGCTTTTCTTTACACTGGGAGTTATTCAAACACAGAGCATCCTGACAGATACTGAGCGATGCAGTCAGAGACATGAGATTGTACAGAACCCGGCTAGTCATGGCAGTGATTTCCCCTTTGCTGAATTGTCGTTGTAATTTATATATATTTTAGCTGTCATGTAGGACTCTTTCTGTGCACCTGTGTTGTATGCATATGCTCCTGTAGGGCCTTGAATGTGCTGGTTGCAAAACACTAGACCCACCTATCATTTAAAAAATATGTATTTTTTGAAAATATTTTCTCAGCAACATGGTTTTTGTCATCTAAGACACTTGAACTAACTAACTAACTAAATGAATGAACGAACGAACGAACGAACGAACGAACGAACGAACGAACGAACGAACGAACAAACAAACAAATGAACTAAACGAACGGACGGACTGACTGACTGACTGACTGACTGACTGACTGACTAACTGACTAACTAACAATCGAAAGCTGCTCTCCACACACAGGTGGGGCCGATGGCGGGGGTGGCGGGGTGATTTACGCCCCCCCCCCCCCCCCAATCTTCAGCTGCTGGGGACGAGGAAACGTAACCGGAGAAGAAGCGCAGGGAAATTGTCAGGGTTAAATCAACTCTGATAGAGTACATTTTGTTCTGAATGCATGTGATCCCGTTTGGACCGTTTCAATAGAATTTACTCAATAAAATGTTACACTGCAATGCTGGTGGCGGCACCCAACCCGTGTTATCGGCGTGTTGCTGTGGCAACTGTGAACCCTACAGAGTGGGTTGGGCGGGGGGGGAGGGGGGGAGTCTGGGAAATTATGACGCACAATAGATGGCACACCCTCCAGTGGATGACAGGAGGCTCAGTGTGACTTATGGAGGCCTCTGACAAGGCCGACCTGGACTCAGCACCTATTACAGACTGGGATGGGGATGGCGGGGCGGGGTGCATGCCAAAAAAAGCAGCCTCCTTTCTGGATGCATGCTCAGACACACACACAAACACACATGCCAGCACACACACTTATACACACGCACACACAGTTGTTTCGTATGCATTACATAAACACAGTATACATTCACAATACATATACATTTTTCAATGCAGTACGTACCATATTTCTGAAAGGACAAATGATGTGGAGCAGCAGATTAGGGACTGCTCTATAAATATCTGTATGAAGGGGAGACTCGTGGCCATTTATAACAGTGTTTAGTGGTCTCTTCTGAAACTCTTAAACCCCCACCAATGCTGTGGGTTTCCCGGGCAGCAGAATCACACCTGTGGTTTTGTATCGTTTTAATATATTTTTTAATAATTTTTTTTAGATAATGAATACTGCAGCTAGCGAGAACTAGCCCCCAGAGACCCAGCAAAAAAAAGAATAAATAAAATAAATAATAAATAATAATAATAATAGGAATGAATGTGTGAGTGAATGGTGTGTGTGTGTGCCCTGGTATAAATTGATGGCCAGGGTGTATTCCTGCCTCTTGCCCAATGCATGCTGGGATAGGCTCGGGCACCCCCCGCGACCCTGACCAGGATAAGTGGGTATAGATACTGGATGGATGAACGTCTCCTGTAGTGTAGGTTTCAGCGTAGTAGAATATCTGGTTTTTTATCCGTGCTCTCCGTGTGAGTTTCAGCAGCACAGTGATGTCACAACCTGCTGATTATGAACGGGATTAAAAAAGGGGAAATAATATTATTCTGGCCCGAGGACCAGAACGTTATGAAGAAATAATAAGGGCCTCATATTGAGAGTCTTATCTTTGGCACAGAAGGTCACGGGGTCACGTCCCAGCCTTCAGCAGCGAGGGTTCAGGAACAGCTCCGACCGGCTCCTTGGCGAGGGGTCTATAAATATCCCCGGGACGCGGTTTCCTGGGGCGGGCGCGAGCCCTAAATCACAGCGCACACGTTCAGAAGGACGGTCAGGAAACTGCGGTACGCGATCAGAGCCGACATGGCCGCAATGCAGCAGACTCAAGCGTGTTTCTGGTAACAAAAAAAAAACAAACAAAAAGGGCAATTATTGCATATTGTGAATATCATAAAACATAATTAGTTCCCTTTTTTGTTGCCTGGGTTAGTTACATAAATCAAAAGCTTGCATGATTGATTATGTACTGTCAGTGGTTGCTTGCCTCTCTGACTGAGTAAGTTAATTCAAAATGTCTGCAGGCTGCTGAAGTGGATCTCTAGATGCTCTGAAACCCTGCTCTGTTATTTGGCTTCTGAACAAGAGCGCAGAAGCCGATTCGCTGGTGGGGCAACCATGACGCCTCACACTGAGATTCTGAGCAGGCCTGGCATCCTCAAAACAAACACGGCCCTTCTGTTTCAGCACAGGGACAATCTTCTTCTTCTTCTTCTTCTTCTTCTACTGTTTCTCTGCGTTTGAGTCAAATTTACAGCAGCTGTAAGTAGGTCATCTGCTCTACTCCCCTGTGCAACGCTCGACATGGGTCTGCTGTTTCTCCGCTAGAAAATTGACTGTCACATCACACAGATACAAGCGAGAGAGGCAGAGAGAGAAAGACAGAGAGATGGGGTGTGGGAGGGAGAGAGAGAGAGAGAGGTGGGGGATAGAAAGTGAGAGAGAGAGGAGAGGAAGAAAAAGTAAACAAGCTGTTAAAATACCACACAACTGTTGGAATATAAATTACGTAAATCCTGTATTCATGGTGTTTATCTTTGTGGCGCTCTGTTTTGTATTTATTCCTATTGCACTACCATTTTTTTACTGCCCCTTTGCCTGACCAATGAATGAGACAAATTCTTCTTCTTCTTCTTCTTCTTCTTCTTCTTATAATTATTATTAATAATAATAAAAAATAAATATACTGTATATTAATCTTCTCTGACTAGAATCTAACCCTCAGAAATTGCCACCTAGTGGTGAAGAATAGTGTGACATATTCTTCAGTTTATGAGATCTCAGGATTAGGAATGGCATTGTACAGTTCATGAGCACAATTCCAATGCACAATAAATAAATAAATAAAAATACATCAAAAAAGCTATATTTCCCTAACATTTACATCACTGACATGTAATATACCATTGACATCATTGTTTATTTCAATATATAAATCAAGGTAATGCTCATTTAAAAAAAATAAATAAATAAATTACATTCCGTGTGAACATCCAAAAAAAAAAAAAAAAAAAGATTGACAGGTGTTGGGGTTATGAGTCCACTGATGGTAGCCAGCATCCTGTGTTGCGTGCGGTGATTCCATACGGTGTGCAGACATCGCTCCTCTTCCTCAGAGACTGAACATAATTTAAAATTCATTTCTTGGCACCATCTGCTCTCCGAGACCCCGCAGAATTTCTCCACCGGCCTCCAGAAAGAGGTTTAAAAATAAAAAAATCTGCATGAATATGCAGCTGCTTTCACTTCTTCTCTTCTTCTACCCTTCATCTCTTTCTCACTTTCTCTTTTTCTTCCCTTCACCTCTTTCTGACTTTCTCTCTTTCTTTTCTTCATCTCTTTCTCACTTTCTCTCTTTCTTCCCTTTCTCTCTGGATCTGACTCACAGGCCCCGCTACAGAAAGAGGGTTTTCTTTCTGTGCTGTCACTGAAGCTAAAGAATGCAGTCAAAGCCAAACACTGGTGAATATTCATCAGCAGCTTGCTTTGTTCCCTGATTGTTCCTAAACAAATAAACAAACAAACAATAAAATGTGTCAGAACTTGCAACTGGGGATCTAAGTCCAGGCGAGTCTAAGTATTGAATAACGACCACCCTCCTCCTGGATATTTTTATAAGTGACCAGAACCTTGTGGGGATAGGAAAAAGGCACACACCAGTTTGGGATCTTTCATCAGAAAAAAAAGCATCTTTGATGTGTGTCTGACGTCTGTGAGAGTGCCTCTCTTCTCTCCCACCAGAGCTCTGAGCCTGAGATGAATGGGCGAACTGGGGGAGGGGAGGGGGGGTGGAGGGTGGAGTTGGTGATTATGGATGGAGCAGCTTTACTTTCTCTTTTGAGGTGTGTAATTGTGGAAGTGAAAATGTGCGTGTGTGAAATCCGTGTCATCTGCCCGTCCACCCCCTCCTCACCCCCTCTGCCGGTTTTCGCACAATTAATGTGAATGATTTCAGTCATTCATTTGCTAATGGCTCTCTCACACAGTGTTTTTTTTAAAGATCTGAACTGGCTTCTGATTGAAAGGAAACCGCGGAATTCTGCAGAAATGGCAGCCCTCCGGGATGTTTTCGAGGGAAAGCTTATCGTGATGGTCTTTAGCTTAGCATGCTGAACTGGGCAGTATTTCCGGTAAGTCTGGAATGGAACTGTATTTTGGGAAATTTCAAGGTCACTTTGCAGAGAAGGCACAGGTGCTGAACCCTTGAGCAAGGTACTCAGTGGTTTCAGTAAAAAATATTTTACGGTATAAATTTTAAGCTGTGACACTGGATAAGACCGTCTGCTAAATGTGCAGATGCAATGTACTTGCACCGCGACACCTCAGCCACCATCCTCAGAATAAGTTCCTGTGTTTGTGCTCCCTCTCTCTCTCTCTGTGTGCTGGGTTATAATGTCTCTGTTTGGCCTCTCTCTCAGAATGAAGTTTTAAATGCTGACTCCAGGCTCAGCAGGTTTGTGTGCGCAGTCTTCATTGCCCTGTACAATCCTCCACCTAGGGCATTAAAATAGATGTATGCTGCCCTCTTGTGGAAAATATATGTTTTGTCAAAACTCTACTTTAAAATCAAGGAGCCCCCACACACTTTTTTGTTTATATGAACATTTATGGAATATAATATAATATAATATAATATAATATAATATAATATAATATAATATAATATAATATAATATAATATAATGACAGAGTAAGTTATAGATTAGTATATTAAGAAAGGCACACAAACAGAACATCTAAAGTCTCTTTTCAAGGACTTTGACACATTAAACAAATACAAGTTTATTTTGTTTACTCTCACAATTTAAGAGAGAGAGAGAGAGAGAGAGAGAGACTAATACTATTTCGCTCACTCTTTCTAAGAATTTCTGTGCCTACACGCTCTCTAGTGGAACCCTGCTCCCTCTCTCCTTTACGGTGACCTGGCGCATTGCGCTGTCCGCTCTCTAGCTGGGTCTGATTGCTCGCTTGTTAAACACGCAGCTACACGTGTAGAGGTAGAGCTGAATGATTTAGTAAGGTTAAATCTCTTACCCGCGTCCAACAGGACCTGTATCCACACTCACAGCATTATTAATAAATCAGGGATGACGTTAATATTTAAAAGGCTGCTCCGCATTTGCACCTGTATCCATGGCATTTATATCATGTGATCCATCGCTAGACAGCACTGGGATATGTAGAGTGCGGGTTAACATTTCCAGACAATGGCCTGCATTTGCATAATTTCTATGCTTTTAAAGTGCCTATCCAGTGAAAAATTGATGTGCTATCAAAAGGCCTGCCAGGTGTTAGACGCTATGATAGAGTCATATATATATATATATATATATATATATATATATATATATATATATATTGTACTCAGTGTAGTCTGAGTTCTTGTTCTGCTGTACCCAGTCTTAGTCTACTCTGTGATTGCCTCCAGTCTATTTTTTTTTTTTTTAAATCTGTGTAATAACGTTCAAAATTCTACTGCAGGCTTAATTTCACAGCAAATAATTCCTACCCACACATCATTAAAAGAAAAGAAAATAAAAGCCAATATTCAGCAGTCACAGTAGTGAATTGAAGTGCTTATAAGGACACAGTAATATGAAAATACAAGACTTTTATCATATTCTTAATTCTTGGGGAGAGGGGGTGCAATGGG
This sequence comes from Anguilla anguilla, assembly GCF_013347855.1. Taxonomy (NCBI): domain Eukaryota; kingdom Metazoa; phylum Chordata; class Actinopteri; order Anguilliformes; family Anguillidae; genus Anguilla; species Anguilla anguilla. The sequence goes on from NC_049204.1 coordinate 61,464,548, forward strand.
GGGGGTGGGGGGGGGATGGTGGTGCATGAGAGTTGTTCAGCATTGGGGACACAGTGTTTGGCACAGTTTCTTTGCAAGAAGGGGGTTCTGGGTTTGAGTCCTGCATGGCCTGGATCCTCTCTTCCTGGAGCCTGCGTGTCCTCCCTGGGTTTGCAATGGTTCGTGTTTAGGCACTCAATCATCCTTCCACACTCAAAACATATGTGTCCATACTCCAAAGCCCAGGGTCTGCTAAGAAAACTAGCCTCCTTGGCTAACTCTGGCACATGCGCAGAAGTGTTTTTGCTTATGAATTGTCCCAGTCAAATACAAATAAAAAATAAAAATTAATTAAAATAAATTTAACATTGTGAACACTGTGGGGCACAAGCTCACAGCTCATAGCTCACAGAAAGCTCTCTACCTCCCTCTTGTGGAAAACTGAAACTATGTAAATAATTACAAAAGCAAATAAACACATAGTACACGAGTAGGGCCACCAGTTTTTCTCCTCCAAGAGGGATTTAAACTTGTGTTTCAATGGTTATCATCCAGATATCTCCCACAGGCACTCCAATGGCACGGTCAAGTGACTGATAATACATTTGAGCTTCTAATTGAGACATTTCTAAAAACAATTAGTTGATCTAATATGGGGAGAGTCAGGAAGAGAAGTGAACATGGATGGGAGTTGCAGCTTTTGTTTCAGCCCAGCACTAACATGGCTTTTGGTGTGGTAAAGAACCAGAGTAGCCCGAGAAAAGACCCACACAAACACGGGGAGAGCGTGCGACCCCGACGCAGACAGGACCCCGGACCGGGACTCGAACCCGGAGCCTCTTCCCTGCGTGGAGACAGTGCTGACCCATTTATTAGCTTGGCGGATGATTTCCTGTTGCCCCGCAGTGGTCAGATGCAGGCGGTCTTGGCCAGGAAAGGCATATGCTCGGTGAGGGAGAATTGACAAATCGCTTCATTTACTTTGGCAGGCACATCTGATGAACACATCAGCAGACGGAGATATGGATTTATGAACTGGCAAATTCTGCGCAGTCCCCTTCCTCAACTGCTGCTCTCTCTCTCTCTCTCTCTCTGCTTTCCCTAAATCTCGCTCTATACATACACGCTTGCTTTGCTGTGTAAAAATCAGTTAATTTTATGTATGCTGAAAGAAATTAACACAAAGAGCACTACTGGCATCTTCACTCTTTACTGAAATAAATACATGCAACTCACGGCAACTCTCTCTGAAGGTTATTGGCAAATGGGAGTTTGGTTGCAGGGCACGAGGAAAGTTTGATTGAGGGTGGAGAGCTTTGAATATGATGCATCAGCTATATAATGCAGCCCATATCATTTTCACTTCCTGAGTTTACAGTTTATCAATATAGTTTCCTTCATTTTAAGTTGGCTGTTCTGCTGTTTATTTATTTTATCCTTCGCTTTAGTGAAGACATAAATAATCACATTGGCACCTTGGTCTTTCTTTCTTCCGTTCCTTGCTTCCTAAAATGTTCAATTGACAATCCATTGCTTCAATTTCTCCGAGAGTGTATTACTCCACATGTGTCTAGTAAATGCTTGGGTATGCTTCTCATTAAACATTAGAAATGAAAAACACTAGGAACCTATTGCTGGAGTCGTGAAAAGGAAAGCTGATTTTTAAAAAAAGAAATGTAATCATATGATTATTGAAAAGAATGGACTGCATTTAATCCATGATATCTCCTCCACAGGGCGTAAGTTGCACCAGTGACACCTGCCTCGTGAATGAAGACTGAAGACCAGCTGATCCACGCGTGCTAACCACCACTCTGCCCAATCCTAATGGGAATATCGAGCTGTCGGACGCACGGTTGCTGTGGTGATGGAAGATAAGAGACTCGTGTCCCCTAGAGGGGGACAACAGTGAAACTTTCGGGGTCTGAAGAAGAGCAGTTGAAGTTGAATTTGAGCTGACTTTGCTCGGTGTTAGCAGTGTCTTAGCAGTACGACACGCCCAGGCAGTAGCAGGGGAGCTATCCCCCGCTCTGTCTCTCAGATCTCTGGTTCTTCAGATGATACGGTCTAAACTGCTGCCACCGCAGCTCTTTCACAGCTGGCGCCGTGGCAACCGGGATTTTTTTTCTCTCTTTTTGAAATCCTCTTCCCCCCCCCCCCCCTCCCCCACATCAAAAACTCTTTTGCTTATTGGGCTCGGGAAGGAGAGAGGATGTCTGTGTCTGTCTGCAGTACGTCACAGAAGAAGTGCGAGTCAGTTTAGATGTGGAGTCATGTGAAAGAGAGGGGGGGGGGTGAAAAGAGTGAGAAAGAGGAGAGAGAGAAGTGGGGGGAGAGAGGGACAGAGAATGAGAGAGAAAAAGGCTGGAGAGAGGATGGGAGACAGAGAGAGAGGGAGAAAGAGATGGGGAGGGAGGGAGAGAGAGAGATAGATGGGGAGGGGTGTCACCTGGCTGTCCGTGAGTGAGTGTGCTGTCGGTCTCGTCTGACAAACGCATAATTACTACCAGGCGAGGAAGCGCTCCAGGCGGGGACCTCTCTCCTTGTGATTTTTCCGGGGATGATCTTCACTGAACCACCACAAACTGCCCTCATGTGGAAATAAAGATTTATATCTCCTTTGCTCTCTTAACAGCTTAAGGTTTGCATGTAAGGCTCACATAGACCTGGGTTTTCATTTCTATTCCACAACCACTGCTAATACTGGCGTATAGAAAACATCTTAAGAGAATATTACGTATCAAGATATATTATGGGTCCTACAGATGCTATATGAAGGGCTTATTTTGGAAAAAAATCTTTGAATTTTCCCCCCAAAATTTCCACAGTAAATTTTCATTCCGTCCACAGTAAAACTATTCTGCACAGGAGCAAATAAATGAACAAGACAAAACAAGAACAGTCAAACAAGAAAATAATATTTTTAAAAAATGGCGGCAGGAACGCGATTGAGTTTGCCAGTGTAACAGAGCCCTCCACTGTGCTGCAATGCTGTTTCAGGGGTGTGAGCTCCTGCAAGCCAGCGGAGGGTCTGCATCGTGTGTGTGTTTGTAATTATCCACTGAGGTTCTCCATCTTTACCGTCCCCACGCATCACAGTCCCCCGCATTTCCAGCACACGCATTCCTCATCAGGAGGAAGATGATGGATGGAGCTGCTATCTGTATGTGCACGTGTGTGTGGGTGTGTGGAAACAATATCTGCATTTCTGTGTGTGTGGAAAATGTGTGTGTGTGCGTGTGTGTGTGCGTACGTGTATGTGTTTGCGTGTTGTGTACATACAGTATGTTATTTGTGTGTTACACACATGTGCATGTGAGTTGCGTGTGTGAATGTGCGTGCACATGTGTGTTGCGTGTGTGTGCGTGCGTGTTGCGTGTGTGCCTATGTGTGTGTTTGTGTGTGCATGTGTGTGTGTGTGCGTATGTGTGTGTGCGCGCAAGCATGTTACATGACATGCATAGATGAGCAGTGGTTAACCCCTGACCACCCTGCTCTATTGTTTAATTAATGTTCATGGCAGGCTTGGCAGGTCTACAGGATCCGACAGTTAAACAGAGCGGTTTATATGCAGACAGGCCATAAATAAAGAAGGAAATTGGAATTTTTTTATTGTAAGTAGAGAAGAAGAGCAAATGTACAATATTTATATGCACTAGAGGAATGCACATTTCATGCATTAAACATATCACAGACAAGATGGATGCTCAGAAGCTTAAAAAATGTGATTTACATGTAGGAACTTAAAAGGCCTTGCTTTTCAGTATAACCATGCATTAAATTGTCAGACATGCCTTTAGAAGGCACGTGTAAGGCGAGTTCTCATAAGATGTGCTTATGCTTTTTTATTTTTGTATAAACCCTAATACATCACAGAAGCCATGTTCAAAGAGACCACGGTAGTACCACAGGCAGGCTTGAAACCTGCAACCTCACGGTTAAAGCTCCTATTGTCTGTAAAATGCATACGAGGACTAGCGGGCCATTTCAAATTTAAACACCACACCACAGGACCTTCTTTCTGCGAATAATTTCAGGGTAAAAGCACAGCCTCTCACCTCTCTTTATGACCTCGCTGTCCCCTCTCGCGAACTGGGTGGCCGAGATTAAACAGAACAACAGAAAGACGAAGAAAGAAAATAAAGAAAGAAAGAGAGGGAATAGGCTGTTCAGAAGGTTGTTCAGAAGAAAGAAGAGGAGCCCTCAGACGTGAGGTCACCAGGTCTCTCCTCCGTCCCTGGCACGAGATCTCGTCTGCAGCCCACGGTCTAAAGGCTATCAGCGGGCTGTGTAAGTCAGCCAGGATAAGAGACGGAGCTGCAGGGCCTGAGCGATGCATCGGACTCTGATTTCAATACATCATCGTTTTTCACCACGGCATTAGCATCAGTCAGTGACTTATTGGACGGGACAGAACGATGTTGACACGCGCTTTGCGCTTTCACACGTCTCCCAGGCCCAGGCGAGCCGGCTCAGCACTTTTTAATGTCAGAACACCGAGGTTCTGCTGCGTGCTAAAAGCTCTTCAAATGCACACACACGCACACACACACACACACACATACCAGCACACACACGCACACACACACACACACACACACACACACACATACGAGCACACACACGCACACACATGCACATGCTCACACCCACTCGCTCACGCATTTCATATTTGAAAGGCAATCAATACACAGCTCACCACACTGAGAGCTGTACTCCTTTATTGAAACACTAGAGGGCAGGATTTTACTGACTACCAATACATGCAAATCCAGCTCTTGTGCTTGTCTCTTTGCTCTGTCTCGCATTTTTTTGTATTTAATTTATTTTGTACTTTTTTTTAGTACGGTTCATACCTCTGTGACATGTGCAAAGTGCCTCTGCTATTTTGATTATAGTTTATGGGACTCATAGTCAGGAGTTATTTTAGCATATCATTTTTTCCTATTCTCAATGAAGGAGCAGAACTTACACTCCATACTATAGTCTAGTGCTTGAGAAGCAGAGACTCCGTGCTCCATTACAGGTGAAGAAGGGCGTGGTCGCACAGCACATGGCTTTATAGATGTTTGGAGAGCACAAGACCTGCAAAGTGCACTAGATCTGCGCTGGTTTTCAGGCTCAAAGAGAGCTGAGGTAGGATTGGGTTTTCCTCCGTCCATATTCTTACCCTCATCCGCTGTGAGTTTAAGAGCCTCGCTAAATCCCAGGAGAGCACTCAGTAGTGTTGACATTATAGCATTTTCCCAGGAGGCTGTGGGGTTGGGGCGTGGCCAAAGAGCAGCTCCTCTCTCAGTCTCTCAGTCTCTCTCTCTTTCTCTCTCTCTCGAGAGGAGGCCTCATTATCACCAACACCGCCGGGCGAACTGCAACTCCGCACGTCCTGCTGGAAACTCTGAAAAGTGCAGAACTCTCCGTGCCGTACCGCCCCGGCATCGGCCTACGCCTCCCCAAAGCCGCGACTTTGTGAACGGCATCCCAACACGCGGAGGTCAGTTCACCGGCAATTTATAAGGCGCTGTTCATACGATTCTGTGCGATTTAGACCATGGTTGCATTTATTTTTTCTTTGTGTTGTTGTGCGCAGGTTAACTTTGCTTTACATTTGGCTCTACAGTCAGCTGCACGGGAGAGCAGTATCCTGACTCCCGTGCACTTATTATGGTCTGTCATTTGTCTGTTGAAAGTCGGCAGCGGTTAAAAGCATTCAAACCCCCCATTACTCTGTGCACTCTTGCAAGCTCACGACTTTACGTTGACACACACCTCAGGTAGCAGTCCACCATTCTGTGCTGTCTACCTCACTGATGTTAGCACTGTTGTACAAACGCTTGCAAAATAAATGAAGTCAATGTGACCCTTTTCACGTGTGGAATTCTGAAAAATGAAAATAAAATAAAGAGTCCAGTTTCCTTGTCGCATGCCGACAGGTAATGGAGAACGTGCCTGCGATGGATGCAGGGGTCATTCGTTAATTTGCGCTGGCGTTTTGGAATTATTTCCCCTGGCTCTGAAACCGAACCCATCTTCCCAGCCCACACACCGCACCGCATTACCGAGAGCTCCTGTGATTCGTTCGTAATTCGTTTCCTTACGAGACGTCTGCGAGATGATTCGCCGATTCTGGCGGCTCCTTGCTCAGCCGTCTCTGACTGACGACGTTTTTTTTAATTTTTTTTATTTTTTTTTTATTTGCAAATATGACACGCGACCTAAGTCATTGCAGAGTGACACCTACGGAACATACGTACATCACTGCACCACGTAGCAACGTAAATCACACCAAGCGTAAGCTAAAAGCATGTATGAAGAGAGGAGAAAAGGGAAAAAAAAACAACCCAACCAAAAAAAAAAAAAAACATAAGCCGACCGGCGAAGTGAACAAACGAAGGGGCGGGGCGGTGCGTGCGTCCGCTGGCGATCCCAGCAGCGGCCTCGCATCGACCGCCACGCCCTCTGACACGGGCGCCGAAACGCCTGTCTTCAAAGCCTCGACGAACCGATGATGTAAAACTCCAGGCACGCATCCTCTGTTCAAAAAAAAAAAAAGAAAGAAGAAGAGAAAATAAATAATTTAAAAAATCGATACGCAGGTAAATAAGAAGAGAGGAAGGCTGGATTCGCGGGAGCCGACGACCCCGGATAAGGAGTTAATGGCGTTCCCTATCAGCTCGTGTTTTCTGCGTGAGCTCTCTCTCCGCTGCCGGCCCAGAGAAGCGTGTGGAGCGCGCCGTCCTTGTAATGTGGAGCCTCTCTTTGTTCTCAACGCTGCCTGGCTGTAAATGGTAGATAAGCAGAGGCATTTTTTTTTTTAAGAGAGAGAGAGAGAGAGAGTAAGACAGACCGTTGCTAGATAAATTGGAGCCTGCTCTGTTTGTGGCCCGAAAACCAGTACGAGCCCTGTTGTTACCTCGCTAGACCAGAGGCCGACTCCCTCATATTCGTACGTGTTCAAGGCACATTTTTCTTCTTGTGAACTAAATTATTTTCAATGCTGCTGAAAGAAATACTTTCGAAAGCTACTGAAGGATTCTCCCAGCATGCCCAGGTGCAATAAACCATATTATGTCGGAGACGCTAATACAAAGGATACGTCTCATGGTCCCGTGCTGTGCTGTCTGATAATTCTGCGCTCTCTGAAGAAGCTGCATTTTAACGGCAGAAAATGTCACATCCGCCAGAAAGCGCAGACGTGTTTCCCCCCCCAGGATTCCGGGGAAGCCCGCAAAGTGCCTCAGGCGCTTTATTTAATGACCACAGTGAGTCAGGACACCGTTTTTATTGTGTCTCACGTAAAAAAGACGGCAGTTTACCGCGAACAGCATGCATGTGCGGCACGCAACAGCAGCGAAGCAAACGGATGATGCTGAAATGTCATCCGGCGGTGATGTCATGTCACCCGGGAGTGATGTCATCCAGCAGTGATGACATCCGGCGATGATGTCAGTGGGTTTTCAGAAAGCAGCAGACATGTCAGAGGAGGGAGGCCTGACAGATTTTCTCATTTTCTTTCTCTCTCCTTCTCCTCTCTTCTTCCTTTTTTTTTTTGGTTGTTGTTTCGGGAATGTGCTGGGGGAACTACACCTGACAAATTGCCTGTGACTTCTCGACTGAGCGCGCCCTGAACAAACGGCACGCGGACGCCCGGCGAAATTGGATTCGGTTTGAGGGATTCCGCGGCGCGTCCAGTGTCAGGCTGTCTGTCTAGTCTAGATTTCAGGCGCCTAATGAATGCTCTTTGCCTCATAGCCTCAGTGTGCAAAACTATCAATTTGACTTTCTTTTTTTTTTTTTTTGCTCTCCTCAGAGATTATGCATAAAGTGGAAATAGGTATCATTTTTATGTTATAACCTTTATCAGTATCTACGCATCTGCTTGTGCATTTCTACGCATAATGCATTTGCATTATGTTGATTGTTTATATCAGTGGCATACCCTGGGATCTATAAACAGGCCTGCTGTAACCTTGCCTTAAAACGGATGATTACTCTCCATCTGTTTCATATTTAAATGTCTTGATTATCAATCAAACAATCTCAATCTGGTTTACATTCTCTATCTGCCTATCTATATACTGTCATACAGGTATATAGTATGCACTATACATATATGTGCTGTACAGTTTTTTCTTGTTATCTCAATTTTTTCTTTTTTATCTCTTATCTCTATGTGTGTATGTGTGTATTAAATGGAAATGGTGAGTCACAGAGGGTTGTAAGACTGTTTCTGACTAGTAATACAGCTGCAGTAAATTGCACCATTAGTACATAATGATCAGGTTAACTCAAGCTGATCTGAAGGCAACATATTTTAGAGGGTGCACAGACCGTACCTGGGAGTTATGATTTGACATTTATCAAAACAGAACGAATCCCAGAACTTTAATTGATCTGCGAATGTGGCCTGACAACAGTGAACCAAATTATATTCCTCCTAATAATACAGGCTGAGAAACCTCACCTTTTGTTAAAAAATTGAAAATATTTTGCAACAGAAAGGTTATGCCGAGTTTTGAATTTATTTAAATTCTGTTCAGAAGGCTGTGTTTTTAACCCAGCACAATCCACCTTCTAGAAACATAATTTATTTTGTCCGGCATTGCATAAGAACACACCGGCCCCAACATAAATGGTTTATCTGAGCCGTGTAGCGCTGGCTGTGTCCTTACTGAAACAGCAGAGCTAACGTTATGTCCTCGCTCATGTAAGTCGGAATAATAGACTGTTACAATTTGTAGTCCTAAAATCTGAAAGTAAGTTTACATTTTTGAGCCATGGGTTCCCTCATCAGATTCCCAATGCTTTTTTCCCCACAGGGATTTCGTTTTCTGCCGGAAATACGGCGGTCTGTGGTTAATGTATGCCTAAAAGAGTTTTACGTTTCGTTCTACGAGATAAATTACACCCATTGATACGACCCATTGAGAGGCAGGAATACACTCTGGACAGGTCACCAATCTATCACAGGGCACACACACACACACACCATTCACTCACACACTCACACATATGAGCGATTTAGAGTCTCCATTTAGCCTACCTGCATGTCTTTGGACTGTGGGAGGAAACTCACGTCGACACAGGGAGAACATGCAAACTCAGAAAGGCCCCAGCCAGGATTCAGTTCGAACCAAGGACCTTCTTGTTGTGGGGCAACAGTGCTATCGACTGCACCACTATGCCACCCTACTTAACAACCCCTGAGAGCCATGGTCAGCTGGTAAAGTGCTTGCCCCAAGTAAAGCCTTGGCCTTAGATTCAAACTATATTTTTCCTACATGGGGACAGGTACTGCAGGTTTGAAGGTTATTTGGGCTACTGCCCCATTGGTAAAGAAGGTTAAGGGGGTGTGTGAGATTTCTCTTACCCAATTTTTCTAGACACAAAACTATCAAACCATCCCATATGAACCAAATTGGCAGGGTTTTGGGTTTTACGGTACTAATGAAGGTTTTTTGTTTTTTTTTCAGTTTTGAAAAACTGATGGGGCGTCGAGTCAAGCAATTCCGTTGGATTTACAATGCTTACAGTCCAGTGAAATTTAGTCAGATGACTTGAATCCAACTGATGTTGGATTTCAAAGCCAAAGCTTAATGTCTGCACTGGTTGTCTAGATCTGTCTGCCATCAGCAATAACACAAACAAAAATATGATTATGGAGAACATCTCTGCACCTAAAATATGTCTGACAGAGCTGAGGCCCCATGGTGATCCATACCAGTGTAGCATTCAAATTATCGGAAGTTATCATTTTTCAAACAGCAAGTTTGGTTTGAGAGAGAGAGAGAAAGAGAGAGAGAGGTGAGAGTGTATGACTTTTGCATGTAATTATGTTTTCCTGTATTTGATTAGAATATTTGCCCTTTAAATCTAAGTGTTAATTATGTTTTCTTCACAAATGTAGCTTGGGAACACAAGTTCATTTTTTTTGGCGCTTGCTATACATAGAAACACAAATTGTGTTTGTTTGGGGGGGGGGGGGGTGGGGGGTGGGGAGCGGGGGTGTGTGGTCGGTCCCCAGGTGTGTGGTTGACGTAACTGTGTGGAACGATGCTAATTGAAGTTTGAATTGGTATGCAGACAAATTCCAAAATTCCCCCGTCTTAAAATCATGGGAAAGTTTATCTAAACCAGGGGTGTTCAATCAAAGCCCAGGAAAGCCATTGAGCCTGCAGGGCGCCTTCAAACAGGAGCCAGTGTAGTACATGAGGCGTGAGGACTTTAACACTGGGGGGGGGGGGGGGGGGGGCAGTGTGTGGCTTAATTAAGAGGTGTCCAGATACTTTTGGTCATATAGTGTATGTACTCTGCGGGAGCTGATTTGACACTTTAACTGCGCACTCCAGTGCTGTGGTCCGGCTCTCCTCACTGAGCGGAGTTTGGCGTCTTTCGTTTCTCTGCTCCTCCTCTTCCTCCTTGTTTTTTTTTTTTTACGATAGAGCTCTGATGTTACCGCATCTGGTTCTGTGTCTCTGGCGGACCCCCGTTTAAGCACCCCCCCCCACTCCCCCCCACAAAGCGGATGGATGTAAATGGATGTAAACCTTCTCTGATCCTCCTTCGCCTTTTTGCGCGCCCCAACCCCGCTCTCAAATGGCGGATCTCTCCCGCCGCGCGCCGCTGACCGATCTTCTCAATAACGGGATCCTCCTCAGCCGAGCGCCCTCCGTAGCGCCCCCGCTCAGCACATTTTTTTTTTTTTCTTTTTTCCCTTTTTTTCCCCCCTCTTTTTTTACGGTCCAAGAGTCACTGAAAGGTTTCGAGACATTCTAAAAATGGATAATAAAGCCAGGCCCGCGCTCTGTGTGGCTCCTGTCCCTCACGGAGGCAGAGCAGGAGGCCCGAAATCCAGTAATTCCTCTCTCGCCTCGCCCGCCGTCTCGCCTTTACCGAGGTCTTCTCGCTTTTTTCCCGCACCCCCGTTCGCGGTCGGACGCATGTCACGTAATAAAATGTCCAGTGTTAAATTCAACTCTGACAGAGTACGTACGAGTCCAGTACAGACCACATGCAGTCTGTAAGGATCGATTTAACACTGAACATTTGTCTGTGCTAAACACAGACCGATGCAAAAGCATTGGCCCCTTTAACGACCGAACAAACCAACGGAAAAACCACGGAGCCTTGCGCTCACAATCAAAACATTTGAGAAGAAGGAAGGTGGGAATCAAGTGCAAAACCTAGCGATTCAGACTCAGTCCTCTCTGTACGCTGGTTTTTGTTCCGCCCACAACAACTATCCTAGAATTTTAACAAGGTGTTCATTTTTCTTAATTAGGTCCTTTTTGTGCTTAGAGGGACTATTTACCCTCTTAAGGCACATGAATGTGAGAAATAGCTATGAATGCTATTAAGATAAAAGTCCCATGTGCAATATTGCAAACAACAGATTCAGGACTGGGAGGAATCAATAGGCTCCTAATTAGGTTGTTGAACATGTGTTTATGGAAATCATATAAATATATAAATATTTTTTTGCCTTAAACTTATTAACACAATGCAGGTTTGGCTTGTTATCTTTTGCTCTGTCTTCGAATTCCTCCTTATCAACCAAATGGTTAGGTTTAGTGGCCATGTGTCCATACCTCCATTCACTAATGAGGAGCCCATTAATTGACTTCGGTGTTTATATTTAATCCAATAATCATTTTGTAACCTCTTTTTATACAGTTGTTTGCGAGATAGTACAATAAGCAAAATGTGAACGTGTGATTTTTATCTTCATGGCACGCATGTCTATTTCTCACATAATGTGGCTTAAGATGGTAAATAATCCCTATAATTATGAAAAGCACCTAATTAAAAAAGAAATCACAGCTTGTTATTAAAAATTCTGGGTTTGTAATTGTCATTGGAATAAAAAACAAGCATACACAGGGGGGGACCGAGTTTGTAAGGTATAAAGCAGGGGTGAGCAATTCCGGTTCCAGATGGCTGGTGTGTGTACAGGTTTTTGTTCTGGCTAAATGAGCTAACTGGCTGCGTTCGCTTATGGATTAGATGACTGTAAATTGTTTTATATAACAACAGGCTCTCATTCATGCACTTATCCAAAAAATGTAGCTAAAATGTCAAATTACGTAAATGTTAGTGCTAATTAAGGGCAGAATTTGGTGGGAACAAATGCAGTAAATCCCATGTTGCCCACCGCTGGTGTAAACTGTAACTTGATTCCTCTAGTTTTGCACTTTAAGAACTAGGCAGTTTGCATTTTTCCCTAATAGGGAAATGTTAACTTATTTTGTCCGTCGGTGGGAAACTTGACCCTTAACCGGTTTGTATACATCCAGGGCTGCAGAACACAGAATTCACCAGTCGCATTAGCGCACCTGACAGTGAAGCATCTTGACAAAGCTAGACCATCTCCCCGAGCTCTCTTTTTGGACCCCCTCATTTGCATTTTGTGCCATTCTAAATGGATGGTAAATGGACTGCATTTATATAGCGCTTTCATCCAAAGCGCTTTACAGTTGATGCCTCTCATTCGCCAGAGCAGTTAGGGGTTAGGGGTTAGGTGTCTTGCTCAGGGACACTTCGACACGCCCAGGGCGGGGTTTGAACCGGCAACCCTCCGACTGCCAGACAATCGGTCTTACCTCCTGAGCTATGTCGCCCCATTCTGCCGAAGATCCTCCCGTCAAAGACGATTCAACTGCAGGTCAAACCCCCACCTGATTCAGCGGTATCATTAATTTCTCCCAAACAGGAGGTGATCAGGCTCAGCCAGTCATTCTCAACCCCACATTATTACCCACTAAAGGGGCGCCCCAGGGACGTGCGAGCTCACCCTTGCTCTTTACACGTCTATACAGATCACTGCACAGCCGATATTTCAAACTCATTCGTAAAAAAAAAAAGGCTCTGGGATGGCAGCACGTTACTGTCCCTGCTAGAGACCAAAGACGGTTCCATTCTTCATCAGCCTAGCGTTGGCTGACTGGCGGGATGATGTGACCGGAATTCTCCCGTCATCATTACAAGGAAAGAAAGAAAATGACAGAGTGAGTCATTTTCGGTGTTCCACTCAGATCTTATCCTGCCCCCGTCGCAATTCATAATACGTAGATCAAACAGCATGTAGGCTTGTTGGAATATATGTGAATATATGTGGATGTCTTGGAGTATAGGCATAGAAATTGCATCTGCAGCAAGGCTAATAGAACATATATATTTTAAGAAGGATTAGGTTATTGGGGGGGAGCAGCCAGATTTTGTTTTTATTAATTAATATATTTTTTATGAGTTTCATGCATCCGCAGTTTGGTACAACTCCCTTTCTGCACAACCCAAAGTTACGTGGTCTACACTTTCACAAATATGCTCAGATATTGTTGCTCAAATGCGCGAGCCAATATATTTCGAGCTGCACTCATAGAAAGAATGCCCGGTCTAGTTTGTGGTATTTGCCAAGGCTTCACTTGCCGAAAAGCTCAAAAATACAGCTAAAGGAAAGAATTAAATCAACAGAATTGCGCAAGAGCTGAATTAGTTTTTTTCCGTTTCGATATTTTTCTGTTTCTGCTTCATACTCAAGGCGAAACCTGTGGCCCCTGTCCTCACCCCCCCGTCCGACGGTGCAGACTGTATTAGTACCTAACGGGGGCAGAACTGGAGAAACTGGCGGAACCCGAAGGTTATTTCCCCTGTCGGTTCTCTGCGGGAGGAGAACCTGTGGGACCGCGTGGGGGTGACCCAGATTCTTTCCAGAATGTTCCGGGGCACTCAAAACCCCATGTCGCTTTGGCGTCTCTCTCTCTTTTGCTCTCTCTCTCTCTCTCTCTCTCCTTGTGTCCCATCTGTTTTACCCACTGCATTTTATCGGGGTGCAGGGAGATGGGGGAACCCCGCCCCCCCCCCCGCCGACCGCCCGCCCTGCCCACCCCAGGCCAATGACGCGCGGACGCGTGTCTTTGTTTGGGGGGGGGGGGGGGGGGGGCTGCCCGCCACGGCGAGGCTCTGGTTGTGACCAGGGTTCCAAACCAGCGTGTGGGGGTCAGCCAGCGGACGGCTGTAAGGGACCAATAGAGGCTTAAATGTGAAGAGTGAAGAGTGAGCACGTGCACGAGATGGCGCCGTGTTTTTTCAGTCTTTTATTTTTGTCACAATTCCCTCCGCAGCCACGCTGACACGTAAAAACACCTCGGCCCGGAAGAGTAGCTGATTGCCACGGCATCAGCTAATGGGGATCCTTTAAATAAACAAATAAACCAAACTGTATGCCGGCCATTTTGTGTTTTACCTCATTTCACCTGTAGTCTCTGTCCCAGGTGATTTCAACAGGTAATATGCACTGGAGTTCTGGAGGAGAAAGCAACATAAATAAATAAATAAATAATTTAAATGAAATGAAATGGAGGGCGGGGGAGAAAGGAAGGAGTGAAGGAAACTTGTTGTGATTGATTGCATGCGATGCGGAGCAATTAACAGAAATTAACTATTTGCATTTTAATAACATTATTATCATCAGCTAAATGGATTCATTAGTCTTGATTAGTTTCGTGCGGGCGTGTGACACGCGCCGACGAGGCGTGGCGGCCGCGATGAAGGCGCGCGGGAGATGCCGTCGCCACGGAGACGCCGTCGCCACGGAGACTGATATCAGGAGGGATGGGCCTGAGTTTGGCCGCCTGGGTCCCCCCCTCCCCCTCTTCCCCATCTTCCCCCCCTCCCTCCTTACTCTAGAGTACAGCAGTGGAGGCTGCAAACTAGGACATTTCACTTACCCACAATTCTCCTGTTCGCAATCATATCTGAAGTGGGCCTTTGTCCGGTCAGAGCGAAACTGGGACACACTCATCCATCCTGCCTTTTTTATTCCTTACTTTTTTTTTGATCTCATAAAACTTCTCCAACAAAAGAGGTAGGGTTTTTGCAAAGAGGAAATATTGTATGTGCTCAATTGATCAATACTCAATGGGATAATTATGCAAAGTTTTTAAAAAAGTCAATGCAATGCAATGCAATGGTTAGGGAAATTGTTTGATATCACAAAATTTGGTGACAGTTGATAATGTTATATGCTTATAAATGCTTTGTGAGGCTGCGCTTTTAGCTTATAACATATTTATAAATCAGTTGATTCATCTTTTACACAGTGAAAGAATAGCAAATGTTCTAAATGTGTTATTAAATGTTTGTAAATGTGTTATTAAGGGATTGGTCCAGAGTTCCAGAACTAAGACTCTTTGTATATGCATGCTTTCTTAAAAAACGTCCAATTGGCGAACTATGTAATAGCGTGCTCATGTACGCCCCCTGCTGCTAGCTTGAGAGAGTGAAGACAAATCCCGGATCTCCACTGAACCACGCGGTGGCAGCCAGCTGGTCCTTTTTTTCACACCGCAGCCACCAGCCAGGCACACGCAGAGTGGGGGCGGAGGAGACCCAATCATACACGCACGCACAGAGTGGGGGTGGAGGAGACCCAAACATACGCGTACGCAGACAGTGAACCACGGGCACCTGGATGGCCAGCAGTGCTGGCTCGAGCAATAAACCCGGCTATCCCCACTGACTGAATCTCTC
Source organism: Anguilla anguilla (assembly GCF_013347855.1). Classification (NCBI taxonomy): domain Eukaryota; kingdom Metazoa; phylum Chordata; class Actinopteri; order Anguilliformes; family Anguillidae; genus Anguilla; species Anguilla anguilla. The sequence goes on from NC_049204.1 coordinate 61,480,052, forward strand.
CCGTGTATCCCTCGGGTGACGCAAAGCCAACTCTACGCCTCCCCTGTGGCGTAGGCCGGCTTCGATCCCAGACCGCGGTGCTCACACGCGCAGCTCAGGCGGGCGCTTTATCCGAGGGGAGCAGGCTGCGAAGATTTGGAGAAATAATTCAATTAAATGAAGGTGGTCTCCTGAGCATCTGGCATTAAACGTTTAAATATGTCCTTTAAGAGATTTGCTCTCGTTTTAATGCTTATGGCCGTCAATGAATTAATGGCTTGCAGGGAAAGATAACAAGTTGTGTACTGGGATTTAAGGGCTCGGATTTAAGGGCTCGCATGGTTTAGTCAACCTGTGGTGATGTAGGGTGGGTTACAACAGCTCCACATGACAAAGTGATGGGTCTGATTTTGCCAAACACAATGAACATAATCCTTATTTAGAGGCCGTATTAAAAAAGCTATTCGCTAAGCTGTAGTGATAGTCTGGGCCGGTCCTAGGCATAGGCAATATAAACAATCCCCTAGGGCGGCATCTGTCTGGTGAGGCACCAAATGAGAGGGGAAAGGAAAAAAAAAAACACCGAAACGTGTGTGTGTGTGGGTGTGTGCGTGTGTGTGTGCCCGCACATGTCTGGATGGGTGTGGATTTGTCATGATGTGGAAATATTGCATGCTGCTTTTACATTCCCCCCCCCCCCCCGTCTCTCCCACTTTCTCTCTCTCTTTCTCCCCCCAAACTGCTACTTTTCTGAAAGGGTTCTTTTAGCAGGCGACACAGGGAGCTCCATTCAACCCAATCAATAAATAGCTTCACCAAGTATTTAACAACTCACTCCAGGGGGACCGAGAATTCTGAACAGAGCCAGAGAAGAAATATGTCTTTTCATATATAATATTCACCATGGATTGCCTCTGCTGGAAGAGACTTTTTGTCTGCCACAGCGAGGGAACTCCAGATGAATCTCTGAGCTCAGTTATATCCCTGTAGAAGTAATGAGTCTCAGCCTGCAGGAAAGTCACAAAACCTGAGAAACATAGTTTCCTGGGTAAATAAATTTGACACAATGATACAATGACTCTTCAGATGCATCCAGGCCTAAAGGGGCAGTGGATGTATTCAGTTTGCTGTGGATTGTGATGTCATAGTGCTTCACTCTGTGGGAGGGCAGCATAATTATTCTGTTCACTGTGGATTGTGATGTCATAGTGCTTCAGTCTGCTGGGAGGGCAGCGGACTTATTCTGATCACTGTGGATTGTGATGTCATAGTTCAGTCTGCTGGGAGAGCATCAGAATTATTCTGCTCCCTGTGGATTGTGATGCCATAGAGTTTCACCCTGCCTGGTGGACAGCTGAATTATTCTCTTCCCTGCTGGATGAAAGCAAAGCTATTTCTGAAACAGACAGAAAAAGGTTAGAATTTCACTGATGGCAAATGGTCCATGCCTTTTCCCTCGACATCCCAAAGTACTCTCAATTTTTTCTGATTATACTGAGTTCAAGCAAAGCTGCCATGAAGCCAGGACTCAAAAGAAGAAATGTTCTGTGCTAATATCAATATCAGAACCAATAAGTCTCATGGCCTTTCACATTGGCCTCATTACCTCTTAACATTTAACGGCAGGTATTTGAAAGGCTGCCTTGGCAGCCCCTCCAAGGTGAAAAGATTTAAGCAAAGTTGAGTCCAGAAATAACTAAAGGCTGCTCAGTTTTACTGGCCCACTTGCTGTCAGGGCGCAGTGAAGCTGCACGGGTTTGGCCAGTGGGTGGGGCTACTATCCAGCAAAAGTGACTCAGTGATTTCAACCAATCGCAGTAGAGTTGAAGAGTACTGCTGGAAGTGAAACCAAATATGTCTGAAAGACTGGAGACCACAGCCGAGATTCACACATTCTGCTTAAATTTGAGTCGCAAATTAAGGCATGTTTCAGATTCTTGCAGCCGTTTTTATGCCCTGTCAACACTGGGACGAACTCCTTGTGTTTTTTATTTTTTTTATTTTATCGCCATTGGATGTCAGCCTCTCTGGGATAGGGGGAACAGTATTTTTGGCCGTCATTAAGACTGCAGAAGGTGGGGGGTGGGGCAGGGCGGAGGGGATTTGGACCATACCATTTGCAGCATTGAAAATTCCTTATTACGTGATGCTATTTTAACAGGATCTGCAGTTGTCTCTGGTCTGCTCTGTCAGGAGGCAATGGTTTTATGGGGAACGGTCTTCAGCCTCAAATTTTACAAATTTAGAACTTTGAATGACAGCCTTCCAAATTGAACCATCGGGACAAAAAAAAAAAAAAACTGTTTAAATTGATTACAATATCTCACGTGGAGACCTTGCCTTGCAAAATACCTGGAAAACGTCAAGCAACATATCCATGCACACTATGCTTCTTTTTAATTGACAGTAATTAGCGTGCAATGCTGAACACCTTCTAAACAAACTTCCCCTATAATGAGGCATGTAGCTTGTCTGGTTACCTTTGCACACCAGCTAGAGGTGCAAACACAAACATTTAGCACATAGCATGCACCTTTTGATCTGGATGTCAACTCTTCTGTCTTGCACTGCACTTATTTTTCTCCCTGTTGTTACTGTGATTCTTAGACAAGAAATTACAAGTATTGAACAGGAATGCGAATAAACTATGGATGCTACATATCGGAGATTCGGTCAATTCCATTTCTATTCATTCGATTCAAGGCTGAGTAACTGCAGTCTTCAGTTCATGAATCATGTTTCAGTTTGTTTCAGTTCACAAATTGCATTTCAGTTCTTTTCCGTTCATAAATGGCTTTTTCAGTTTGTTTGCTGAATTGACTGTGCTGAAATGTGGAATCGGCCCCAATGCTGGTACACTTCCTCTTTATATGGAAATCGCAAATTTAATCTCAAGTTAGAATGTACCCACTCCTGCACACCAGGAGCACTGTTGCAGAAATGCCTGTGATGCTCGCACCCAACATTACGACACAATTTGAGAGAGCCCCTGTCAGGCGGAAGTAAACCTGAGGGGCATTGGCTGACTGAACCCTTTAAGGTGTGAGGTCACAAACATGTGATTAGAATGTTCTTAACTGAACATTCTAATGCTGATGTAACAATCACTACTGCTTACCGAAAGAAATGGAGTTCTAGAGCACTGACTAAAGAAAGAAAGAACAAAAAAAAAACATCCCACCAAAACCTACTCTTCAAAGGGTTAAACCGGACCCGCACTGGCCCTTTGGACATCCCTGCTTTACAGAAACCGCCCTGCACTGAACTGTGGGTTTCTGAACTGTACTCTGCGGGAGGGTTGATACATACCCACTGATTCTCCCAGGAGAGATGGCTGAACATGGATTGCAAAAATGGACAGAGCGTAAGCATGTTATCAACATATTTCTGCCTGTCCGTGTGTGTGTGTGTGTGTGTGTGTGTGTATTCTTGTTCAGGTCCATTGAGAGAAGGTTCAGAGTCGAAGCCTTCGCAGCTGAGGCACTGATGATCTTCAGATTTTAATAAAGGCTTCCAAACTTCCTCACAAAAGAAGAAGACCTTGGTTTCCTTGGCCATTAGTTGGTCTTTTTTTCTAATAACTTAAAATAAACCCTTTTTCCTTTCATTTTTTATTTAAAAGGTGAACAAGAATTCATACATTTTGTTTTTTCCTCTCCCACGCTCATGATGGGTTTTTGGAAAACCTTTAAAGTTCTCCATTCAGGTCTTTCAAGGACGACCCATTCAGCACGCTAGGGCGCTAGATCTCTGGATCGCTAATGAATTTCTGGCAGTGTGAGGTCTTTCATTGAGCTGTGGAATGGAAGATATTGTTTCTTTTTATTACAAGAGACCAAAACTCCGGCCCACATGGCAACTGACTGAAATAAAGCCAGAAAATGGACGCAATTTAATTCCCTTTACCATTCAGTAAAAGGATATATATATATATTTTTTTTTTTCATGCTCTCTATTTTCAATAGATTAACCTATCAGAATGTCTTTTTAAAGCTGTTTAAGTTAAATAACTTCAAAAGGACAGTTCAGGGATATTGTAGAGGATGAATACTTCACATGTCCCCATTAATAAAGCTGTTCTCCGGGCCGTATTGTGTGCAGAAAAGATAAGGAGCGAAAGAATCAAGGGATCCTTTAAACCACCTTAAATGGGGTTTGCCGACATTAAGCCAGGCAAATTGAAAAGCTATCTTCGCTACGAAATGAGCATGTGAATTATTAACTTTGAAACTGCCTTTGAAATTGAAAGACAAAAAAAGAAAAACAAAAGCGTTTCTGTTTCCCTTTTGATCTCTCTGAAAATGACCGTTTTAACCTTAAAAAAGAAAGGAAAGTTACCGTGTGAGGACTATCTGGAGGGTATTGTTTAACAACGGCTGAATGGGTTCTTATTATTTCTTTTATGTGCACGTGTGTGCGTGTGTGTGCATATGCATGCGTCCGTGTGTCCAAGCATACATGGCTGCATGTGCCAACATGTGTGTGTGTGTTTATGTGTGTGTTTATATGTGCTGTTTCGTAATGTTTTTTAAGCTCCTTTATGCAAATGGATTGTACTGCAGTATGCTGCAAAAATGAGGACTTTTTGGCAAAATATAATTATAATAGTGTATATATATCTCACAACAATAATCAATATATTACAAGAAAATAATTTTCTGGTTCATGGAACACTGCAGCCCCACCCGTTCCGTGTTGCCTAGCAGCAGAAGCTCGCGGGTTGAGTCAGCTGACAGCCTATGACAAGGCTTCCTGCCGCTCGCTTCCTTTCCCCCGAGGGTTAAACGATACGTGACCCCTGGGAATTCCCGCCGAACTTTTCCTGCTGGTCCGGGTCGCGGTCCGGGTCCAGCTCCCTACCCCCTCCTGTCTGCGTTTCCGCAGTCTTTCGCCCTGCGCTCCTAGCCTGACACGGAGAGGCACAGAGGTGAGAATGTCACACCCTGCCATCTTTATGGAGTTATTATCATTATTATATGCTGTCACACCCCCCCCTCCCCACCAATAAAAAAAAGAGAAAAAAAGACACACTATGCTCTTCAGTTCTATGGACAGAGCATCAGGGATATCAGGCAAGGAACCTTGCAGAGCATGTGCTCATCCAGAAAATCACGGACAAGTTTACAAGACGTTTAACAATGTATGTGCTAATGTCATTCTTCCTGAGTCTATAAATTATATGGAAACAGGTTATGCAGTGTTAACATGAAGGTGCCTTTGTACATCACTGACAGGCTCTCCATTCAGGCTAGCAGGAAGGTTTTATGCTCTTAATGATAACAAATTGGAACAATTTTCAATTTTCATGCTCTTTTTTTCCCCAGCGGTGTCTTTTGCCTGTAAGTCTATATTGCTGTTCTTTGCCATTATACAGGATGTAATTCAGTTCATCGTGCCATATTAGCATTGTGATGTGCTCTGGATGAGTTTACCGAGGAAATAAATAACTCATTTAATAATAAATGAAAGAAGAATAAATAAAATTGAATACATTAAAAAACATCCCCGGTGTGCAAATTTAATACATAAAATTTCAATGTCTCTCAAAGCTACTACCAGTCAATAGATTAGTTATTAAATTTTCCTGTTCATGTGAAAAATAAAGAAACAAAAGAACAAATTAAGCAGCCAATAGCAAATAAGTAGCATTAATGCATCACAAACTGACAGGTGAGAAAAGACTCTGTAATACCACATTAAATCCCCCCCCCCCCCCTAGGCTGGACAAAACATGACATATTTTAACGAGGTAATCATCAAAAAATGTACTTTGTCCTTATTACCTTATTACAGTCTGACAAGCTGTCTGGGAATATTTGGCAGATGCTTTTGCATACAGCGCTCTGCAGATTTAACCAAAGGGGTGAATTTCGGTTGAGAAAAACAACCATCAAACTGTCCTTCTCTGTGAAGCAGAAGAAATATCTGTAATGCAGTCGCTGCATAGGAAGGGTAGACCTTCACAGAGTAAAGGGTCAATAATGACTGTACTCCATATGACCTGTGGAAGGAAGCCTTCTCGCCTAACCATAAATCTGCCTGAAAAGCCTACAGCACCGTGATCGATGGCCTACGCAACCACCTTTATGTTGTGACAGGGCATTTCAAATGAAGCCGTGATGGGTTTAAAATTGTACACCGTGGTCAGTTCCCCGCCAGGCCCCCATCCTTGAAAACATCCTTATAACACGCTTGCTACCGCGGTGATTTAAAGAGCGGTGACAGTGGGGTGACATTGAGCGGGCTCGACGCGCCGCTTCCTCCTTCGCGGCCCGGAAGAGATCTCGCCTTCGGCCTCCCGCCAAAAAAAAAAAAAAAAAAAAAAAAAAAAAACGACACAATTTATAATCTCCCTGACAACTATCCCCCCCGGCTACCGCGGAACAGAGTCACTGGGGGCGGTCCTCCCTTTGCATGCTTCAAGTGAAAAGTGTTTAAACGCCTTTCCTCGCGCTTCCACTGATCATTGCGGTTTCCCACCCGCTGCTCGTGTGGCGAGGCCAGCGACAAGCAGAACGAGTTTCAAACGAGCGGAAGGAAATCCGCGAGGCAGTCACATGTTTGATGTATAGATAAGTGGTTGCTGGTTTCTTTTTCTGTTCTCTCTCTCTCTCTCTCTTTCATGCTTTCTCTCTTCATCTTTCTCCTCTCTCAACCTCTCCATCCCACTATATCCCTTTGCTCTTTCTCCCTCCCTCCCTCTCTCCCTCTCTCCCTCCCTCCTTCTCTCTCCTTCTCCCTCTCTCTCTCCTTCTTCAACCCCCTCTCTCCCATCCTGTTTGTCTCCCCCTCTCTCCTCTTCTGATTAAATGGAAGCGATGCCTGTGAAAATTCCTGTAATGAACGTGTCGCCGTGGTGATGAAGCAGGGTACGAGCGCTCCATAAATCAAAGCTCCAGAGAGCTGGGTCCCTGCGGTTGAAACTGTACAGTGACAAACACTGAGCCACCGAACGAGCAGTAGTTCTCTCAAGATGGGACGGTGCTCAATACTACGCATTAGACATTTTTCTCAGTGATGGAGAGAGAGAGAGAGAGAGAGAGAGATGGAAGTAGTGGGAGAAACAGATGGAGAAGGACGGAGAGTTTGGTCATGCTGTAATTCTAGTGCGCTGCAGTGATGAGGAACAGGCATGCATGGTATAACCAAAATGAAGACTAAACTAAACACGCTGAGCTCCTAAGGAGGAGCAGTAATCCCTGCTGCAGCTCAGCAGTAATGGCTGACCGTGACGGAAAAAAATGCTTCTGCATCCTCCCCATCCACTTTTTTACATACCTGCACCTGCGCGATTAAACCTACTTCATCCAGTCCTGAGTTCAGCGACATGCTTACACAAGCACACATACACACACACACACACACACACACATGCACATACGCAAAAGCATACATGCCCATGCACTCACATGTACACACGCACACACACACACACACACACACACCCATGCACGTACACGTGCACACATATGCACCCAGCCGCACATACACACACGCAATGTGAAATTTTAATTGCTTAATTTTTCTTAAAAAAAACTAAAAACTTGTTTCAATACAGCAATTCAATACTGTATTTTGGTTTTAAAATCACAAGCTAGAAGCTTTCTGGAATTTACTTTATTGTTTATGCACACATAAATAGAAATGAATTTCTTTTTATCTCTCCGAATAAAACAGAATGTAAGAGCAATCCTCGTTTGCATGACACTTACCTCCGGGTACAGTTTGATATGGATTCTATGTAAATGAAATCCCACAATATGAGTTTTACCAAGCCCTTGAATTCCCTCTGATTATTATTATTCTCATTGTAATTGCTTCCTGTGATATATTACAGTCAAATTGCTCCCACTCACCATATATTAGATACATCTGTCCATGATAATGGATGCCATTTGGTGTTTTGCATTTTGGTACTGGCTATAAACAGCATATGGGGACTTTATTATCAGAGGGAATTTGGCCCAGTGTTTTTAGCTGAATATTACATTTTTTATATTAGTGGTAGGAGACAGATTGTAGTATCATTGAGGCACTGATCTGAGGCAGTTATACTGCATTTGCCGGGGGTGTCTCGTGATTGGTTGATTTTCCTCACTGCTCGATTGCACGAATGGCACCCCTCTGTTTCTCAGTTGTCAGAATTCACCCTCCATGTCAATTACATTTTCCGTCTCAGTTTTAATAAATCCTTTTGTAGTGAGACTTTTTTTTACACACACACACACACACACGGAAGTTTTCAACTATACTAATCTCCACCTAAATAATATTTCATTGATGACACTTCTTTTGAGAGAGAAGAAAAAAGCATTTTTTCTTTATTTTTTTATTCTGATCTTGACTGAACTCTTCTCTCGGCAGTGCCCTTGCCTGTATCAGGGGGAAGGGGGGGGGGGGGGGGGGTGGGAGGGAGGGGGGGTTGTTTTCATTAATACAGTCTGTTCTGCTCACATACGTTTGCCTGTGAAGAACAGACACAAATAAAGGCGGTTATGTTGAATGCTGTGAATATAAAGTTTTTGTGTCCTTGGGAGACTTTTTTTTTTTTTTTGATGCTTTGTTGTTTTTATTTAATTATTTTGTTTATTTTGTTTCTGAAATTTCGCAGGGTTCACTTTGAGTTCGCTAATAACAAGAACCGGTAAATAGGAATAAAGCTCTCTTAGCTCACTGTTTTTACCCATTTTCTGTTTCTGGTTCTGCTTTAATTTGGTCTCCATGACACCCAGCTGAACAGCAGTTCAACAGGCTGTATTTACAAAGCACTCTTCGTGTGGCAGTAGGCGATCAAATTAATATCATTATAAAAACTTTTATAAAAATAATATTTCCAAGGGTTAGAGGTTAGGGTTAGAGTAAAGGTTAGGGCTCGGGCTAGGGCTAGGGTTAGGGTTAGGGTTAGGGCTAGGGCTATGGTTAGGGTTAGGGTTAGGGCTAGGGCTAGGATTAGGGTTAGGGTTGCCTTTGGTTTAGGGTTACAGCTAGGATTAGGGTTAGGGTTACAGTTTCAGTTAGGGTTACAGCTAGGGTTAGGGTTAGGGTTAGTGTTACAGTTTCGGTTAGGGTTACAGCTCGTTTTAGGGTTAGGGTTACAGCTTGTTTTAGGGTTAGGGTTCACCAATGCAGTCAAAATATCTGCCGACGTGTGTACTGTACGTCTGCTGGAAGCAAACACTAAGAGCTTATGAGAGAATTTTCAAACTTTCATGCACCCATTTTATTAAGGTTTCTGGTTCCCTGCAAAAATGTAATAAATAAATAATCCCACACATTAGAAACACGTTAAACTGATTGATTCATGAAATTAATGTTTTTTTTTTTTCTCCTCAGTTTAGATTGACTTTGCATTAAGTAGATTTTAATTAAACAAATAAGCAGATGTCTCTACTGTTCTGCAGTGAAATTGTACACACTTCGCTGAAGACTGTGCAGTCAAAATTAAGCTTTCCAATAACTGCACCCCTGTGGTGATGCTGCACAATGACCCTGAACATAAATAGATCTGTTCCTGAGTGTGTGTGTGTGCGTGTGTGCGTGTGCGTTTGAGGTTTAGTGAAACTGCAATGGGATAAGCACCTAAAGATTCTCCAGAGCTACCAGATACTCAACCCTGTATTTTTAACAATGAACCTCCGACACTCACATTTTTAATGTATGGATAAGTGCTTGCTGGGTTTTTTTTCTTCTTCTTCTACTCGTCCTCCTCCTCCTCTCAGTCTATCCCTTCCCCCACCCCCCCCCCTCACTCACCCACACATACAAGCATGCCACTGAGGTCAAAATATTCCAAATTGTTGCATGGAAAATTAAAGGACTTTTCCAAACACGCTACCAAAGTTGCTACGAATCCTCTGCTATAATGCAGAATTTGAATCTCATAGAGAATCAATAAATAATGCAACTTAAAAATAAAACAATATCATTTTTTAAAATCACAGGTTAGAAGTAAGACGGGAGTTAGATGTCTGGTTTGTACAATGAATCCATGGCACACCCGTGTCCTGTCAATCACTTACACCGAACCAATCAAAAGACAATCACAGAACGAAACAGGATCACTGGTTCAGATCAGGGGCCACTGCATGTGCTCCGCAAGCTCATTTTAACGGTTCTTGAAGACTCGCTCTCCCACAAGTGCAAACACATGCATGAGTAAAATGCAGATTATTATAATTTTTTTTTGTTGTGTTTTCTGGTTGTTGTCACTGTGCACACACCCCTGATGAAGACGCTCTTTCTTACGACAAACAGCTGGGGAAAGGGAAGACTTGCACTGTGGCGGTTAGCCTCTGCGTTAGCATCTGCTCAGCCATACGGACACCTGTAAGCGTTTCACCAGTGCTGTGCGTCTTCATTAAAGCCCCCCTGCTTATTACACGGCAACCTGGCGGATCTGTCTCCCGCCAGGCCTGCGAGCTCAGCCCAGCGGAGCAACCAATAACAGCAATGACAGAAGAGGAGGTGGGGAATGAGCATGATGAGGATGGAGAGGGAAAAAGAGAGAGGGAGCGAAAGCGGAAGAGAGAGATAGAGAGAAAGAGGGAGGGAAAGAGGAAGAGAGAGAGCTAATGAGCATGAGAGAGAAGGAGAAAGAATGATAGAAAGAGAAAATAGAGGAGCGAGGGTGAGAGAGATAAAGAGGGATGGTATATTTCCATTCAGGGCAGCAGTGAAGCCCGTCTAACATACAGCAAAAATAAATAAATAAAAAACAACAAATGGACACAAAAAAACAACAATCCAAGTACCTTGTTCAAATATAAAATATTATCTTCCATCATAAGATGAAGTTGTAAAAAATTATTTCATAATTTTTTAAATCCTATTACCCAGGGATAAAGTATGGTTCCACAAGAGCCCTTTCAAGATGTGTTGTTGACATGAAAAACACAGTCTCTGTCTCCCTCTCTCTCGTCCACTCCCACTCTCTCTCTCTTTCTCTCTTTCTCCCCCCCTTCTCTCTCTCTCCAGCTCTCTCTTGTGCTATTCAGGGTTTGCACAAAGACCAGGAAGGCCGATTGTTGTGAGCGGAGATGGGTTCTGTATTGTGCTCTGGTGCTCGTAGTCCCTGAAGGACACCGGTTCCCAGGTCGCCATGGCGAGGAGCTGGAACAAAAGCCCTTGTCCTGCTGACAGAAGCACAGAATGAGCGTTCCCCGAGAATGCTAACTACTCACTCTGGAGCTGTAACTAAAACACTTCTCTTCAAGAGTTTCTTTATCTGTGACCATTTTCTATTTTGCATTGTACATGGACTCACACACAAACACACACACACACACACAGACACACACGCTCACACGCACACACACACACAAGCACATGCACACGCGCACACACACACACAAGCACATGCACACGCGCTCACACACGCACACACACACAAAAGAACATGCACACGCACACACACACACACACACACACGCAAACAGATGTGCACACACAGGCAAACACATACACATGCACACAAACATATGCAAACACATACACATGCACACACACAAACGCTTGCACACAACACACACACACACACACACTCACATGTACACAAACACAAGGGCACACAAACATTTGCACATACAAACACAAGGGCACACACACACACACACACACACACTGGGGAATTTCTATTTCGGGAACGATTTCTCTCTGATAAGGTGCAGGTACTGTGCTGGGGGGGGGGCCCAGAAGAGCCCCAGAGAGCCGCTACTGCAGGCTTCTGTGGCTTCACTCCAATCAGCGCACAGTTTAGCCTTCGGAAACCAGGTGTGTGGACCCTATAGCCAATCAGAGACTTAACTGAGGCACTTGTGTGCTGAGGCACGTTGAATCCAGCCAGCGCCACCGCCATACCCCCCCACCCCCCCCCCACCCCCATGTGTGTGTTACCTGGGCCAGCTCAGAGAACATTGCTCCAGGAATGGGGACGCTCTGCTTTTCAAATGTTCCGTGCTCCTCTGAGCTTTATCGAAAGCATTCAGCTGTCGCCCGCTGGCGTATAAAAATGTCCTAAATCCTAATCAGGAGACAATGCAATGCAGTTTCTTTATTTCCCAAAAAAAAAAAAAGGAGAAAGAAAAAGTCTGTTGTGAAAAGTGCAGTCCTTTATTTTGGCACGATCACCTCACAGTCCCATCGTGTCATTGTCGGGTGGGGGGGGGGTGTTCATTAGAAGTGCGTGCGGGGAACATATGCAGCGAGAGGGAATCAATCACCTGCCCTGTCACCATCTCCTAAACTGCGTGATTTCTATGCCCTGACACATACTCACATGCATACAAACACGCACACACACACACACACACATGCATACAAACACGCACACACACACACGCACATGCATACAAACACGCACACACACACACACACACACACACACACACAGTCCCGTACTGCTATTCATGCGTGCACACACACACGCTAACACACACACATACACACACACACGCACATGCATACAAACACGCACACACACACACACACACACACGCACACACACACACACACACAGTCCCGTACTGCTATTCATGCGTGCACACACACACACTAACACACACACATACACACACACACACGCACATGCATACAAACACGCACACACATACACACACACACACACACACACACACAGTCCCGTACTGCTATTCATGCGTGCACACACACACACACACATACACACACAAGCACACACACACACACACGCACAAGCGAGCGCAGCTGGTGTTTCTGCTGCTCGTGAGGTGTGGCAGTCACTCAATTAGAGCACAGCTGTTCTTCACAGGACAGAGGGGGCCGCTTCAGATCACCTCAGCAGCCCAAAGTGTTCCTCCGAACCTTCCCCCGCAGAGCACCCTGCCGAAAGTGTCCCCCCCCCCCCCCCCGCACCACCCAACCCGCCAACCCCCGCCCCCCCAGCTCTTTCAAGAGCCCTCGAAAATTTGCTTCGGGGGAAAGAAAATCACAAATGTCTGACAACAGGAATTACATGTGGTCCTGTTTCTGGAAGTCGCTGTAAATTCAAAAACAAACAAAAAAAAACAAAAAAAACCATCCTTTGAACATATGATAATTGGAAACCTGCAGCGGAACTGCAATGAGACAGTGGCCACGTTAGCGCGTGCTATAACGAAAAGGGCTAACTATGGTCACTATGGGAAATACATAGCCCTTAGCTAGCCGAATCGCTCCTGATCACAGTGGTCAGTATGAGGGCTGCATTACCAGCTTTTACCAGCTTTTGCCAGCTTGTTGCTCGTTGCTTTATTTATTATTGAATAATCCAGCGCTGCTGCAGACGTTTAAGGGTCTGTACGCCACTGGCTCTTTGTGATGTGCAACCAGAAATACACGTTGGCAGGTGTCTGTAGGGAAGCCTGAGGCTTTTTTGAATGATTTATTTATGATGTGTTAAGTGGAGACCATCGTCAAAGCCTTCCTTCCCAGAGAACAAATCCACAGTTATGTGCTGTGGATGAAGAGTCTGTAACCCTGGTCCTGGAGAGCCGCGGGGTCCGCTGGGGTCCCTAACCCAGGCCCTGCAGAGCCACAGGGTCCGCTGGGGTCCCTAACCCAGGCCCGGAAGTGCCGCAGGCGGGCCCGTGTGCCGGTTTTTGCTTCAGCCAGGATTTGTGGCCCTGAATTGTAATGAACTCCTACTTCTCCTTAATTAGACGCAATTATTGTCTGTGGAGGGATGATTTACCCTCGTAAGGCCACATTATGGCATAAAAATCGCCTGGAATTTTAATTCTAATTTTAATCAATCTGATAAAGTAATGCTTCATGTATAGAGATAGAGAGAGATAGACAGAGAGAGAGAGAGAGAGAGAGAAAGAAAGAAAGAGAGTAAAAGAGAGAGAGTGGGAGAGAGAGAGAGAGAGAGAGAAAGAAAGAGAGTAAAAGAGAGAGAGTGGGAGAGAGAGAGAGAGAGAGAGAGAGAATGTGGAGGGAACCTGGGAACTTGAACACGCTCTCCACAACCGTAAGTGTTTGAGACGTTGGCTGCGAGGGGAATGGGCGCAGACGGGGGGTAAGGCCGAGTTTGGAAATCCCCGCTGCGCTCCGGTGTGATGCGGGCTCCGTGCGGAATATAAACGTCCACATTTACACACGCTGCTGAATGTGAGATTGCGCATTTCCATAATCCTCCAGCGCCGGCGGCGCGGTGTGCTTATTGAGCTAGCTCAGCCCCCGGCCTGACACCCCGGCCCTCCCCAGCTCCTCCAACTTCCCATCTGCCTCGGAGGCAAACAGTGCCGGTGCTGCAGGGGAGCTCTGCGGTGATCGGTGATGTGAACAGGCCCGGGTAGCTGCAGGGCAGGTGTGCGGTGTGTTTGAGGTCATGAGCACCGACCCACCCCCCCCCCCCTCCGCCACCCCCCCCCCCCCCCCCCCCCCCCCCCACCACCCCCCCCCCCCCCCCCCCCCCCCCCCACCACCACAGGAAGTAGAGTTTTCTCAGTGAGCGGCTGGCGATACCCGCTGTGTCGGGCCGTGGAAATTCTAGAACCCTGGGACCTGTCAGTCATGATGCGGAACGTTAAGCGCCCCCTGGTGGAGCAAGGAAGGATGGATAGATTGTGATTGTGAATTGCAAAAAAAAAAAAAAAAAAAATTGGGAGGGGGTTGCAGGAGAGTAATGATTCTCAGCCAGCGCCTCTCGCTGACGATGCGTTGGCACGTTCACGGCGATTAAAATCGAGTCACGCCGAGCGGATCCTCAGAGGAGAAGATCCCGATCTGGAGCATCCGTTAGACGGGAGTAGATTTATTCCCGTTTTTCTTTCTTTTCGGGCAAAAGCAAAAACCAACACATAAAAAATCCAACAAACCAGAGTAAAAAAAAAACAGTGAGAGACGTTTCTTGCACAGGCACATTGATGGCACTATTATCGGTCTGCACGCGGACCGTAAGTTTCAGACACAATAAACCTGACATCGATGCTGTCTTCTCCACACAAACACGGGCCGCACTTTTAGCGCTGTATTGTAAATATTGTAAAATATTGCACGCACGCAGCATTTCTCCCACTCCCTCGCCGTTTTCTTTTTTATTATTACAACGGCTCTTTCCTCGTGACGCGGCTGACAATGACAAAAAGTCGCCTCGTTTCGTTGGTCTGAAGCCTGTGAGCGTAAAAAAAAAAGGAAAATAGTGAAAAATAAAACGCGGTGAGCTGACTCTAGCCCCTGTACAGTACATCTCCTCCAATAATAAAAGTGTCAGGGGCTCCATCATCGCGATGGCTGCCATGTCACACGCGTGTTAGTGGATAAAACTGCTGCCGGTTTTTTGCGACCGTAAGCAGTTTAAAAAAAAAAATATTGACGGCTGTTGCTGTAGCTGCTGTCGAAAGGAGCACTAACACAAGCTATGAGCTCCAAGCCGTGACTTTGGATCATGCACTAAACAGGGCTGTTTACACCCCTCCTCCACACTAAACAGAGTGCTGTTTACACCCCTCCCCCACACTAAACAGGGCTGTTTACACCCCTCCCCCACACTAAACAGGGCTGTTTACACCCCTCCTCCACACTAAACAGAGTGCTGTTTACACCCCTCCCCCACACTAAGCAGTGTGCTGTTTACACCCCTCCCCCACACTAAACAGGGCTGTTTACACCCCTCCTCCACACTAAACAGTGTGCTGTTTACACCCCTCCTCCACATTAAACAGGGCTGTTTACACCCCTCCTCCACACTAAACAGAGTGCTGTTTACACCCCTCCTCCACATTAAACAGGGCTGTTTACACCCCTCCTCCACATTAAACAGGGCTGTTTACACCCCTCCTCCACACTAAACAGGGCCTTTACACCCCTCCTCCACACTAAACAGAGTGCTGTTTACACCCCTCCCCCGCACTAAACAGAGTGCTGTTTACACCCCTCCCCCACACTAAACAGGGCTGTTTACACCCCTCCCCCACACTAAACAGGGCTGTTTACACCCCTCCCCCACACTAAACAGTGTGCTGTTTACACCCCTCCCCCACACTAAACAGAGTGCTGTTTACACCCCTCCCCCACACTAAACAGGGCTGTTTACACCCCTCCCCCACACTAAACAGGGCGGTTTACACCCCTCCCCCACACTAAACAGGGCTGTTTACACCCCTCCCCCACACTTAACAGTGTGCTGTTTACACCCCTCCCCCACACTAAACAGGGCTGTTTACACCCCTCCTCCACACTTAACAGTGTGCTGTTTACACCCCTCCCCCACACTAAACAGGGCTGTTTACACCCCTCCCCCACACTAAACAGGGCTGTTTACACCCCTCCCCCACACTAAACAGGGCTGTTTACACCCCTCCCCCACACTAAACAGGGCTGTTTACACCCCTCCCCCACACTAAACAGAGTGCTGTTTACACCCCTCCCCCACACTAAACAGAGTGCTGTTTACACCCCTCCTCCACACTAAACAGGGCTGTTTACACCCCTCCCCCACACTAAACAGTGTGCTGTTTACACCCCTCCCCCACACTAAACAGTGTGCTGTTTACACCCCTCCTCCACACTAAACAGAGTGCTGTTTACACCCCTCCCCCACACTAAACAGAGTGCTGTTTACACCCCTCCCCCACACTAAACAGAGTGCTGTTTACACCCCTCCCCCACATTAAACAGTGCTGTTTACACCCCTCCTCCATGCTAAACAGAGTGCTGTTTACATCCCTCCCCCACATTAAACAGGGCTGTTTACACCCCTTCTCCATGCTAAACAAAGTGCTTTGTAGCTGTCAACAAGCAAAAGGTCAGTCTTGGCAATACACAAGCATGCCGGTACAGTTGGGTTTTCACAGTGCGCTAATCTTGGGCAATATGACATCTGTTGGTTGCGTGTGTTACGATGGCGCGTGAAACGACTACTCTAAAGAAAAAGTACACTTGTAAACATGTTAACACGCATTGAAATCATAGCAAATTACAGATAGAAGTGCACATGTTCACAGCAGCAATGTATTTGTGCCAGTGTGTACCAGCCGGAAATAAAACCTGGGACCTGAGCTAGCTTAGCGCATTTTATGCTATATCAGTTATAAGCAGGTACAAGTAATCCATTCAGCTTTACATATGCTTTTTTCATGTTCCACCAGACTTCCTGCTTTCCCACGTCCGCTACATTTACCCCAGGTTAGAGGATGCTCTCATCCACTGACCGTCTTGACACGGTAAGACAAACACCAGTAGTTAAAAAAAAAAAAAAAAAAAAAAATTTACAATCAAGAAAATGATCAATAACCATAGTTATTACTGCAATAAACACGTGGATGTTCTGAAGTGCATTATGTTCTGTGCAAGGACCCAAACGCAGACCAGGGAAATCCAAAAAACATTGTCTTTATTCAGTCCAAAGTTCAAATCAGAGAGGACGGTACAAAATCGAGTTTCCAAAAGAATAGTGGTAAACGGGCAAAAAAATCAAAAACCAGGAGATCAGATAGGTGAAGGTACAAAGGAACAGGCAAAAGGGAAGTCAAAACAAAGCGAAGGTCAACCCAGAAAGCAATCAAACAAAAGGGGCAGGCAAACTCGAAGTCGTACGGAAAAGGCGTCTCAGGAATCTCGATAAACAAAGGCTTACAAAACATCGGCACAGTGAATACGGTCAACGTTCTGACAGGGAGCTGGTGGAAAAGACTGACATTTATACACTGGGGAAGGTAACAATCAAGGAGGGGTTACGTGAGTGAGGGCGGAGTAACAAACAACATCCAGGTGAAGAACATTAGGATAACTAATTAAATGACAGGGGACTGACAAAACGCGGACTGGAATCACATAGACAACAATGATAACAGACGGCCTGGGTTTAGCAGGTAAAACACGTGCAGAGAGAGAGAGGTGCAGTTAGAGCAAGAGACAGGTGCAGGCAATTGCAGAACCAACAGAATGGTTAATGTATTAGTATAGTGATTTAAACTATCAAAAACCCAAAACTAGTGTTTGTTAATCCATTAGTAATATTACTAATCCATTAGTAATATTAATGAGGTTAGTACTTTACAATCTATAAGTTAGTAAGGATTAGTAGAAATGAGTAAAACTAGATATAAGCAGGAAGTAAGTAAAACGAGACTGGAAAGAAGGGGGGAAACCACGAAAACCCGGAACCACCCGAATAGTGAAATCACGCAAATACAGGGGAGTGAAGCAGCTCAGGGAACACAGACACAGAGACGGCACTGGGGAGACAAGTGACCGGGAGAACGAAAACACTGGGACGGAGGATGTGAAAAATAATGAACTTACAGAAACATAAAATAAACACTAACAGCAAACAGATACTAATACAGACTACAACATGTGTGAACTGAAGGGAAGATATGAATATGGCAGTAGTGTCGTGTAACGGTCAGGAAACTGGCCTCCTATCCTGCTGTAACAGATTCTCAAGTAGAACACCGCTGTTGTACCCTTGAGCAAAACCTGCACTGCTTCAGTATGTATCCAGCTGTATAAATGGATACTGTGTGTAAAACATGTCCGTAATGAAATACAATGAAAATCCACAGAATGTGCATCCCAAAGTGAAGGATCCTAACAGCACACAGAGTTGTGCTTTTGATGAGCAAGGTATGCTGAGGTTGGGTATGGTAGGGTACTTTACTTTATTGCCATTTACTTATCCAGAGCAATTTACAATACAAACACAAGCGCAAAGGTCAGAGACTGAAGAACAGCAATTCCCCAGGGCGTACGGTCTCAAGGCAGACGGCAAGTGCAAGAAATGCTGACTCAACACCCTGGCAGCTGCCCCAAATTGAACACAGATAAGAACAGAGTAAAGAGGATCTCTCTAGAGGTGTTCACCAGTGCCCGTTTAAGCTCTTAAGATAAAATGTGTACATTTATTAAAGGTGCAGTAAGTTTTTTGGAAGACTTTTGTTCATATCTTGTTAAATTTACTTCACATCCTCACAATTATCAATAAATTATAAGTTCTAAGGAGAAAAAAAAGGACTATTTGACTGCCTCAGTCTCTGAAATCAGCCTCTCTAAATTTCACTGCACCTGAATCAGGACAGCTGTTTGCCGGTCAAACATTTTGCTTGTTCAACGAGCTGCCAGAGCAGAGATGGTGCTACAGCTAGCTAGTTTCCTAGAAAACCAAACATGGCAGAGAAAAAATTTGCCCATTTACACTCATTGTTACCCATTAAAACCAGCTTCAGTTGCCAATTTACACTCATCATTTCCCATTAAAGCCAACTTCTGATGCTCATTTACACTCATTATTTACCCTTAAAACCCGCTTCAGATGCCCGTTTAATACAGAAAATCTAGTTGGTACTTGCTGAATATTTGCTAGAGTAATTCAGTAATTCAGGGATGCAGACTCTTGCTCAAGAGCACAGAGGCCCCCACTGGAGGAATAAAACCCGCAACCTCTTATTTAAAAGCCCAGTTCCCTAACCACAACACTACTGCGTAGCTCTGTGGTCAAGGGGACTCTGTAATGGTGACCAAAACTGGGCTATTGACCAGACGGTCATGCCCCTGAACAAGTATTATTCATTTTTACATTTTAGAAAATAATAATTTGGCACCCAACATGGGGCTGAGCTAGTCCAATTCCCAACTTAATTTAGAAGAGCAAGTACTTAACCTGAACAGCATTCAGCAGCCAACTGCTGCTAAGTGAATATCTGTTACTCACAATTTATTTTCACATTTTGGACACATCTACAGAGAGAGAACATCCGAGCTCACTCCTGTAGTGTGAAGTACAAGCTACTGTATGAAATCATCCCAGGCAAAATGATATCAGACAGACAAAGGTTTATTACCTACTCCCTGTATGGAAGAAGAGAGAGATGTGTGTGCTAGGTCTGGGAGATAAGATATGAAAAATAAAAAAAAGAATGAGCATCACTGTAATATTTTGGTGGGCCTAAACAAGAATGTTTAGGGGTGAGTACTGAGGGTATAAATTGTGAAGACAGAGGGTCTGAATTGGGGGGGGGGGGGGGGGGGGGGGCAGGGGTTGTCAGAAGCGATTGTGGACGAGGGGGAGGGCAGGGAGCATTCATGGACTGGAGAACCAGTCGCCACAGACATATAACAATACTGCACAATTAAAATGTGATCCTAAATAAAAAATGCATTATTATTATTATTATTATTATTATTAATTAATAATAATAATAATAATAATAATAATAATAATAATAATAATAATAATAATGAGTGCCATTCTCATACAGTACATCTGCAAACCTGAAAATGCAAAAATATGTGAGAATTACCAGTAGAGGGCACTAAAGAGACTTGAAACTTTTTCATTGACTTGTCATAGCAGTGTGAGGGATGAGGCTGACTGCTTTTTAAACAGAATAAATTGCCTCTCCCAATAACGACCACACATTTACAGAGCAAGTGGCAAAAAATATATCCTTCTCTACATTTGTTTGTCTGGACTGATGCTCTTTCATAGAAAAGATACAAGGAAATTGCAGCCAATCGAACATCCCATTTGTCTTCTGTTTATCTGTAATTGGGGGAAAACAAAAGATATGTTAATATGAAACTCAAAACAATAAAATCTCATCCTTAACTGACCTTACCCCCCAAAAAATAACAAAAAAATAAAATAAATAAATAAAGTAGATGTAGTAGATACAGCTCTTTTATAATCCATTTTGGCTAAAAGACTTTGTCAGATGATTAAATAGTAAATTAAACAACACACTGTGGACATAAAGACTGTCTAATATTATAAAACAGTCACTCTCTACCTCCCACCCCACACTCACAAGGCCTGATGGGTATTTAAAGTGTTGATGTCATAACGGATGTCTGACTAAACTGACCTGTGACTGTGAAGTCTATTCATATTTCATAATCCCCAGCCTTGCAAAGCAGAGTACATATGTTCGTTTATTAATGCAAATAAAGTATTCTGGCTGATTATATTTATAATGCTGGCGATGAGAAGGCTGCTGGGATCTCCATTTGAGACTCCTGTTTATGGGAACAATTGTAAAGAAGATTATATTTTACCCAGGCCATTAGGCAGAGAATAAACATATAAGGAGCAAGTCCAGCATCAGTGAGCAGTATCCGCTGCTTACTCCAGAATGGAGTGGGAATGATGGGAAAACCTGCGGACCGGCCTGTAAAATCCCAGGTAGATGGGTTCACCTCTTAAGGAGAGGCCACTGAAAGGGATTGAGTTATCCAACAAGAGTCTCTCAGGAGAATGGAATTAAATGGGAGTGGAGAGTCCTGTTTTGTGTGTGTGTGCGTGTGTGTGTGTGTGTGTGCGCGCGTGAGAGAGTAGGTATGTTTTGGTACATGCATGTATGTGTGTATGTGTATGAGTGTGTATGTGTGTGTGTATGGGTGTGAATGAGTGTGCGTGTGTGTGTGTGTGTGTGTATGATTATGTGTGCAAGTGTGTGTGTACGAGTGTGCATGTGTATGTGTGCATGTGTATGAGTGTGTATGTGTGTGTGCGTGAGAGAGTAGCGATGTTTTAGTACATGCATGTATGTGTGTAAGTGTGTATCATTGTGTGTGTGTGTGTGTGTGTGTGTGTGCGTGTGTATGAGTATGTGTGTTTATAAGGAATGTTTTCCCTTCTGAGCATACAGCCTGCTGTGAGAGTATGATTTCTCCTCAGTCTGTCCACTCACTAGAAGTGTGCTTTCCTGTGGTCAAAATTATACCCCTGAGCCTTTGTATGCAGGTCCTCATTGTCTGTCAGGAAGCACAAGGACTTTGCTTTAATTGAATTTGTTCTGGGGTGCCAACGATCTGCGTGTGGGCTGAAAACACAGCCCATCCCGGTTTGATTTCCGTGCCTCCTGCAATAGAGCTCCCACTCGAGACGGTTTATTGAAAAACATATTTTACTATTGCATTATTTTGTGAGAGCGAAAATGTATGTCATAAATGTTTATTATTTTAAACAATCAATGGCCGCTGGTGTCTGTGGCCATTGCCTCTTTCCCAGAGGAAATGAAGGCTCTGTACTTGACAGGAAGTGTCCCACTTTAGGACCAATCACCTTTTCCCTTTACTAATAGCTGACCAATAAGGGAACACATTTTCACGAAGGACGTGGATTTCATACATGAAAGGCTGTGAAGTGACTGTATAAAACTGGGTCTCACAGTCCATGCAATTTGGACTTTGGGGCATAATTTTGCTCTGGAACAGTGGTCTTCAATTCTGGTGCTGGAGAGCCCCAGGTTCCGCTGGCTTTTATTGTTACTCAGCACGAGAGTAGCCCAGCAATTGTTTAAGCAGCTGATTACACACCTAACTCAGGGCACCTGGTTTCTTGGGTCTACCAGCAGACTCAGTGGCCCTCCAGGACCAGAGCTGAAGGCCACTGTTCCAGACCAATAATATGTCCCAAGGTCCAAATAATATGGACTGTGCGGCCCAGTTTTACATTGTCTCTTCACAGCCTTTCCTGTACGAAAGCCATTATTTCCCGGTCTAGAACAACTTGGTGCATTTGTGCTTCCTTCCTGTTCTCCTTGGGGAGAATGACAGACACATTTTGGGGAAAGCAGGGAGTGATAGAGACTTAAGGCAAAATAAACCTGGGTCACAGACTTCTTCCAGTTTTGGGGAGTTTGAAAAACAAACAAAAAAAAAAAACTTTAGACCTTTAAACTCTCCTTCACAACTTCTGGGACAACTTTAAAGTTTTCTTTGTCTTAAGGTCCCCAGACTTGCAGGGCACCTGGAGCTGCATGGCTCTCTCAAAAAATGAAAAAAAAAAAAAACAGCGCCCCACCACTTTAGCGTCTCATCCCCTCTCTTTCTGATCTCTGTGGGTTTTTGATAGCGGCGAATGCGCCAGGGAGTCTGGGAGAAAAGGGCCTTCCGTCCTGCAAAATGGCACATAAAGAAATGAGGGTGACAAAAGGGAGCCCGCTTATCTGCGCTTCTGCTGACTGCAGAGAGTTCACCGCACCCACACCCCGTCTCAACCAATCACACTCTGAGTAGAGCCCGGCGGACTTCGTGCTCGGTGCCTTTGTCTACGGGGTGACCTTTCACCCCCAACGCGCTACCCATCCTCGGAGATAGGGGAGGCTCATTCTGCACCACGCAGTTTCGGTTCGGAAGCAGGGAAGGATCCGCCAGCCAGGACTTTCTGTAAGTGATTTCTGCAATGTCCGTACTGTGATCTGTTACCAAGACACCGGAGCATAACTCCGCGTTAGTCCCATTAACATTCCAGACTTGGCCGAGACACAACAGGATCTTCTCCCCGTGGGCAGATTATATTCCACATAAATTGCAGCTCTGATTTCATTTTTAATCAAACCACATTACGCTCTCAGTTGCTGCTCACCCCTCATTTCAGTAGCCAATTTCTTTTTCAACAAAAAAAAACAAAAAAAACAGCATCTTTAATCAAACTAGTATTAACTTTTTCCTTTCACACCCTGCTCTGTGAAATAGAGTATGCTTTGCCAAATAACTATATAAATAACTATAAGGCCCTGGGTTTGGTATTTTCAGCATTTTCTACACAAATAACTACAAGGACCACAGACTCTCACTCCTGACAGAAATTAATGTCTGGATAAAACTTCATACAGCCACACTATAAAGCTGTGCTATATTTTCTTTTCTTTAAGTTACTAGTCCTACAATTTAATGTCACAAAAGCATAGATATCTGTTTGTACTATTATGTCTTACTGTGCTGGGAATAAACACATTCTAAAGCGAAAACAATCAGATGAAGAAGGCTATCTAGTTGAGTCATCTTTTCATTTCCTCATGCACCTGTGTGTGTGTGTGTGTGCGTGCGCATTTGTATCCTATTTTAAAATGTATCCCCCATTTTATCCCAAACCCCAAACTGAAACAATCTTGACCTCCCACCAGCGACCCTTCCTCCAAGTCACATGACGCCCATTCTCGCTATTTCCCATGCTGCCTGCGTGTAACCGGTCATATACCACCCGCCATGTCAGAGGGTAGCGAGGTCAGCATTAGTCTCGGCTTGTGCGCCCGCAGGCACCCGGTCTGACCACTAGTGGCCGCTAGAGGACTCGCCGGTTTACCCCCATCGCCTCACAGCGAGGCTGGCCCAACTGTCGCCTCGCCGATTGGAACCTCCGGCCGTAGTCGGCCTGAACCCGCAGCTGCAGGGTCTGGGATTTTGGGTCTGGGACGAGAGTCTTCACAGCGTGGGGCACCCGCGGGCACCGCACGTGCGCTCTCATTAGTGACATCAGAGCGGCCCGTTTTCTCCACGGTGATTAATGACGCTCCCTCACACGCACTCCCCCTCTGCACATCCTGAGCCAGGCTGTCTCCCCCCTCATTGAGACGGAGAGCCTCCCTGATAACGCTCGACAGGTGACGCTTCCTTTCTCTCATAGTTACCTTTCCATCGCCTTTCCATCGCGAAAAAAGGTGAACCAACGTGCCGGAATTAATTATCTGTGTCTGTGTCTTTTAAAAATGTTTTTTTTTTTTTTACAAATGTTTGACAAAATATCCAAAAATGAAATAGGAAAAAACAAAAAAACAACAACAACAATGACAACAAAAAAAAAACAAACAAAAAAAAATAAACCTAAAAGAGTATGATTCCAAATCCAGGAACTCTTGCTTTATACATGTTGGTAAACAAAACACATACTCACAGCCGACAGAACAAATAACTGAGAATTTGTTTTTCAGAGGAAACAGAAAAAAATATTCCACCTCATTATCAACTGATTGTGCCTTTGATGTCCCACAGAGAACCAAAATTTATTTATTTAATTATCTATTTAATTGTTTAACAGTCACTGTTTTGAACCAATCACAGAATGTTTCTGTGAACAGGAAACATTCCACACTGAGTCAGTGACTGACAACAAATTGTAGCTCCTCCCATTATCGAGTTAAAGAAGATCCTCTCTTCCATCAGTCCTGTTTCCTGTTTCCTCTGACTTGGTATATTTATTAAAGTATGTCTTTCACACTCGCACAACGAAAAACAAATATCAGAAAAATACCACATCTTGTCCATAATGAATGACAAAAACACCAGAAAGTGACCTGATTTATTTATTTATTTATTTATTTGGTCTCACTTTACAATAAGGTCACGTGAATTGGCATTAACTAACGTAGTTCTTAACTACGAACTACTGAAATGCTAATCTGTACAATGCTAATGTTAATGCATTTGTATATCATTACTTCATGTTAACAGCTACATTAGTTGATGCCAATTCATATTGGGATTGAATAATCAGTTTATGTATTTGTTAATATTTAACTAATTATAAGTATATCCTATGTTTTGCTAATGTATAAATAATGATGTAACTAATATATTAGTTAATATATTTGTGAACTATAAGCTAAATTTCACGCTTAATTAATGTATTTGTACATCATGAATTCATGTTAAGAACTACATTAGTTAAGGCCAATTCATGTGACCTTATTGTAAAGTGTCACCATTTATTTCTTTATTTATCCACGTTGGCAGTTTAAAATAGAGCCCCGTGTCCCCACAGGAGGGTAATTTTCTCAGAAAGCTTCTTGGGAGATAAAGAGACCTGCGACTCCTCTTTCTTGGAAGGGACTTTCCCCGGTGGCCTTAATGAAAAAGCCCATCTCTCTTGTTGTTTTCGGCAAAGTGTTTTCGATTTCTAGCGCGATGTGTTGAACAACCGCTTCAATCTGCCGTTTCCCTGCTTTTTTTTCCTTCTTTTTTTTTTTTTCTTTCTTATGTGATGGATGCAATTATAGGAAGCACATATCATCGCCGAAAAGCGTTAACCTTTCCTGTCGCTGGACTAAAAGCATATATATTTAGGGCTATTGTATATCCATATATTGTTAAAGCATTTTTTTCAATCCCTGTAACTCTTCACTAAATTCAAATGTCTTGTGATTTCCACCAACACCAGTTGTGTACTGCTGTTATGTGCCTGATGGTCAAGATAATCTTTTTAAAAAAATTAAAAAATGTTTTAATCAAGGCCAAAAACATGCAACCTAAAGATTGGCTGAATAAAACCCAAACAGTTTAACTGAATACATCTCAGGGAGTGGGGTCCGATCAGGCCACTTTGTCAAACCCCAAAGGTTTCTGAGAGTTGAGAAGAACAAAAGGAGATTTTCTTTTCCGTAATTTTCCAGTTCCAGAAAAAAAAAAGTTTCAAATTAAAAATTGTACTCCATGTATTTCTTGTAGTTGCAGCTCTTTAAATGACCTCAAACATATTATTTTGCATTTGTATTATTGTATTCATGATATTTACCTTGTTTTCCATCAATTTTAATTTGGTTTTCTGATGTTTTCAAAGGTACCAATGGCTTCAATTAGGGTTTAGGGCTCAAACTAGGGTTCCGCTAGGGCTAGGGTTAGGGTTAGGGTTAGGAAAACGGTAAGTCTGAGGGTTGAGGCAAGTTTACGGTTGTGTTCAGCAGCTTGAAGAAAGGTTAGGACATGGGTTTGTTAATGATTTTGAATGAATCAAAAAATTTCTGTAGTAGCATGTGTACCTATGACTATACTAAATGTGTAATAAATGCATATTTTTTAAGGAAAACATTTTTGTTTTTTAAATGACCTCAAACATATTATTTTTCATTTGTATGATTGTTTTCCATCAATTTTAATTTGGTTTTCTGATGTTTTCAAAGATACCAATGGCTTCAATTAGGGTTTAGGGCTCAAACTAGGGTTCAGCTAGGGCTAGGGTTAGGGTTAGGGTTAGGAAAACAATAAGTCTGAGGGTTGAGGCAAGTTTACGGTTGTGTTCAGCAGCTTGAAGAAAGGTTAGGACATGGGTTTGTTAATGATTTTTAATGAATCAAAAAATTTCTGTAGTTGCATGTGTACCTATGACCATACAAAATGTGTAATAAATGCATATTTTTTAAGGAAAACATTTTTGTTTTTTAAATGACCTCAAACATATTATTTTGCATTTGTATTATTATATTCATGATATTTACCTTGTTTTCCATCAATTTTAATTTGGTTTTCTGATGTTTTCGAAGGTACCAATGGCTTCAATTAGGGTTTAGGGCTCAAACTAGGGTTCCGCTAGGGCTAGGGTTAGGGTTAGGGTTAGGAAAACGGTAAGTCTGAGGGTTGAGGCAAGTTTACGGTTGTGTTCAGCAGCTTGAAGAAAGGTTAGGACATGGGTTTGTTAATGATTTTGAATGAATCAAAAAATTTCTGTAGTAGCATGTGTACCTATGACAATACTAAATGTGTAATAAATGCATATTTTTTAAGGAAAACATTTTTGTTTTTTAAATGACCTCAAACATATTATTTTGCATTTGTATGATTGTTTTCCATCAATTTTAATTTGGTTTTCTGATGTTTTCAAAGGTACCAATGGCTTCAATTAGGGTTTAGGGCTCAAACAAGGGTTCAGCTAGGGCTAGGTTAGGGTTAGGGAAACGGTAAGTCTGAGGGTTGAGGCAAGTTTACGGTTGTGTTCAGCAGCTTGAAGAAAGGTTAGGACATGAGTTTGTTAATGATTTTGAATGAATCAAAAAATTTCTGTAGTAGCATGTGTACCTATGACCATACAAAATGTGTAATAAATGCATATATCTTAAGGAAAACATTTTTGTTTTTTAAATGACCTCAAACATATTATTTTGCATTTGTATGATTGTTTTCCATCAATTTTAATTTGGTTTTCTGATGTTTTCAAAGGTACCAATGGCTTCAATTAGGGTTTAGGGCTCAAACTAGGGTTCCCCTAGGGCTAGGTTAGGGTTAGGGTTAGGAAAACGGTAAGTCTGAGGGTTGAGGCAAGTTTACGGTTGTGTTCAGCAGCTTGAAGAAAGGTTAGGACATGGGTTTGTTAATGATTTTGAATGAATCAAAAAATTTCTGTAGTAGCATGTGTACCTATGACCATACTAAATGTGTAATAAATGTATATTTTTTAAGGAAAACATTTTTGTTTTTTAAATGACCTCAAACATATTATTTTGCATTTGTATGATTGTTTTCCATCAATTTTAATTTGGTTTTCTGATGTTTTCAAAGATACCAATGGCTTCAATTAGGGTTTAGGGCTCAAACTAGGGTTCAGCTAGGGCTAGGTTAGGGTTAGGGAAACGGTAAGTCTGAGGGTTGAGGCAAGTTTACGGTTGTGTTCAGCAGCTTGAAGAAAGGTTAGGACATGAGTTTGTTAATGATTTTGAATGAATCAAAAAATTTCTGTAGTAGCATGTGTACCTATGACCATACAAAATGTGTAATAAATGCATATATCTTAAGGAAAACATTTTTGTTTTTAAATGACCTCAAACATATTATTTTGCATTTGTATGATTGTTTTCCATCAATTTTAATTTGGTTTTCTGATGTTTTCAAAGGTACCAATGGCTTCAATTAGGGTTTAGGGCTCAAACTAGGGTTCCCCTAGGGCTAGGTTAGGGTTAGGGTTAGGAAAACGGTAAGTCTGAGGGTTGAGGCAAGTTTACGGTTGTGTTCAGCAGCTTGAAGAAAGGTTAGGACATGGGTTTGTTAATGATTTTGAATGAATCAAAAAATTTCTGTAGTAGCATGTGTACCTATGACCATACTAAATGTGTAATAAATGTATATTTTTTAAGGAAAACATTTTTGTTTTTTAAATGACCTCAAACATATTATTTTGCATTTGTATGATTGTTTTCCATCAATTTTAATTTGGTTTTCTGATGTTTTCAAAGATACCAATGGCTTCAATTAGGGTTTAGGGCTCAAACTAGGGTTCAGCTAGGGCTAGGTTAGGGTTAGGGTTAGGAAAACGGTAAGTCTGAGGGTTGAGGCAAGTTTACGGTTGTGTTCAGCAGCTTGAAGAAAGGTTAGGACATGGGTTTGTTAATGATTTTGAATGAATCAAAAAATTTCTGTAGTAGCATGTGTACCTATGACAATACAAAATGTGTAATAAATGCATATATCTTAAGGAAAACATTTTTGTTTTTTAAATGACCTCAAACATATTATTTTGCATTTGTATGATTGTTTTCCATCAATTTTAATTTGGTTTTCTGATGTTTTCAAAGGTACCAATGGCTTCAATTAGGGTTTAGGGCTCAAACTAGGGTTCAGCTAGGGCTAGGGTTAGGGTTAGGGTTAGGAAAACGGTAAGTCTGAGGGTTGAGGCAAGTTTACGGTTGTGTTCAGCAGCTTGAAGAAAGGCTAGGACATGGGTTTGTTAATGATTTTGAATGAATCAAAAAAATTCTGTAGTAGCATGTGTACCTATGACCATCCTAAATGTGTAATAAATGCATATTTTTTAAGGAAAACATTTTTGTTTTTTAAATGACCTCAAACATATTATTTTTCATTTGTATGATTGTTTTCCATCAATTTTAATTTGGTTTTCTGATGTTTTCAAAGGTACCAATGGCTTCAATTAGGGTTTAGGGCTCAAACTAGGGTTCAGCTAGGGCTAGGGTTAGGGTTAGGGTTAGGAAAACGGTAAGTCTGAGGCTTGAGGCAAGTTTACGGTTGTGTTCAGCAGCTTGAAGAAAGGTTAGGACATGGGTTTGTTAATGATTTTGAATGAATCAAAAAATTTCTGTAGTAGCATGTGTACCTATGACCATACAAAATGTGTAATAAATGCATATTTTTTAAGGAAAACATTTTTGTTTTTCAAATGACCTCAAACATATTATTTTGCATTTGTATTATTATATTCATGATATTTACCTTGTTTTCCATCAATTTTAATTTGGTTTTCTGATGTTTTCAAAGGTACCAATGGCTTCAATTAGGGTTTAGGGCTCAAACTAGGGTTCCCCTAGGGCTAGGGTTAGGGTTAGGGTTAGGAAAACAGTAAGTCTGAGGGTTGAGGCAAGTTTACGGTTGTGTTCAGCAGCTTGAAGAAAGGTTAGGACATGGGTTTGTTAATGATTTTGAATGAATCAAAAAATTTCTGTAGTAGCATGTGTACCTATGACCATACTAAATGTGTAATAAATGCATATATTTTAAGGAAAACATTTTTGTTTTTTAAATGACCTCAAACATATTATTTTTCATTTATATGATTGTTTTCCATCAATTTTAATTTGGTTTTCTGATGTTTTCAATGATACCAATGGCTTCAATTAGGGTTTAGGGCTCAAACTAGGGTTCAGCTAGGGCTAAAGTTAGGGTTAGGGTTAGGAAAACGGTAAGTCTGAGGGTTGAGGCAAGTTTACGGTTGTGTTCAGCAGCTTGAAGAAAGGTTAGGACATGCGTTTGTTAATGATTTTGAATGAATCAAAAAATTTCTGTAGTAGCATGTGTCCCTATGACAATACTAAATGTGTAATAAATGCATATTTTTTAAGGAAAACATTTTTGTTTTTTAAATGACCTCAAACATATTATTTTGCATTTGTATTATTGTATTCATGATATTTACCTTGTTTTCCATCAATTTTAATTTGGTTTTCTGATGTTTTAAAAGGTACCAATGGCTTCAATTAGGGTTTAGGGCTCAAACTAGGGTTCAGCTAGGGCTAAAGTTAGGGTTAGGGTTAGGAAAACGGTAAGTCTGAGGGTTGAGGCAAGTTTACGGTTGTGTTCAGCAGCTTGAAGAAAGGTTAGGACATGGGTTTGTTAATGATTTTGAATGAATCAAAAAATTTCTGTAGTAGCATGTGTCCCTATGACAATACTAAATGTGTAATAAATGCATATTTTTTAAGGAAAACATTTTTGTTTTTTAAATGACCTCAAACATATTATTTTGCATTTGTATGATTGTTTTCCATCAATTTTAATTTGGTTTTCTGATGTTTTCAAAGATACCAATGGCTTCAATTAGGGTTTAGGGCTCAAACTAGGGTTCAGCTAGGGCTAGGTTAGGGTTAGGGTTAGGAAAACGGTAAGTCTGAGGGTTGAGGCAAGTTTACGGTTGTGTTCAGCAGCTTGAAGAAAGGTTAGGACATGGGTTTGTTAATGATTTTGAATGAATCAAAAAATTTCTGTAGTAGCATGTGTACCTATGACAATACAAAATGTGTAATAAATGCATATATCTTAAGGAAAACATTTTTGTTTTTTAAATGACCTCAAACATATTATTTTGCATTTGTATGATTGTTTTCCATCAATTTTAATTTGGTTTTCTTATGTTTTCAAAGGTACCAATGGCTTCAATTAGGGTTTAGGGCTCAAACTAGGGTTCAGCTAGGGCTAGGGTTAGGGTTACGGTTAGGAAAACGGTAAGTCTGAGGGTTGAGGCAAGTTTACGGTTGTGTTCAGCAGCTTGAAGAAAGGTTAGGACATGAGTTTGTTAATGATTTTGAATGAATCAAAAAATTTCTGTAGTAGCATGTGTACCTATGACCATACAAAATGTGTAATAAATGCATATATTTTAAGGAAAACATTTTTGTTTTTTAAATGACCTCAAACATATTATTTTTCATTTGTATGATTGTTTTCCATCAATTTTAATTTGGTTTTCTGATGTTTTCAAAGATACCAATGGCTTCAATTAGGGTTTAGGGCTCAAACTAGGGTTCAGCTAGGGCTAGGGTTAGGGTTAGGGTTAGGAAAACGGTAAGTCTGAGGGTTGAGGCAAGTTTACGGTTGTGTTCAGCAGCTTGAAGAAAGGCTAGGACATGGGTTTGTTAATGATTTTGAATGAATCAAAAAAATTCTGTAGTAGCATGTGTACCTATGACCATACAAAATGTGTAATAAATGCATATTTTTTAAGGAAAACATTTTTGTTTTTCAAATGACCTCAAACATATTATTTTGCATTTGTATTATTATATTCATGATATTTACCTTGTTTTCCATCAATTTTAATTTGGTTTTCTGATGTTTTCAAAGGTACCAATGGCTTCAATTAGGGTTTAGGGCTCAAACTAGGGTTCCCCTAGGGCTAGGGTTAGGGTTAGGGTTAGGAAAACAGTAAGTCTGAGGGTTGAGGCAAGTTTACGGTTGTGTTCAGCAGCTTGAAGAAAGGTTAGGACATGGGTTTGTTAATGATTTTGAATGAATCAAAAAATTTCTGTAGTAGCATGTGTACCTATGACCATACTAAATGTGTAATAAATGCATATATTTTAAGGAAAACATTTTTGTTTTTTAAATGACCTCAAACATATTATTTTTCATTTATATGATTGTTTTCCATCAATTTTAATTTGGTTTTCTGATGTTTTCAATGATACCAATGGCTTCAATTAGGGTTTAGGGCTCAAACTAGGGTTCAGCTAGGGCTAAAGTTAGGGTTAGGGTTAGGAAAACGGTAAGTCTGAGGGTTGAGGCAAGTTTACGGTTGTGTTCAGCAGCTTGAAGAAAGGTTAGGACATGCGTTTGTTAATGATTTTGAATGAATCAAAAAATTTCTGTAGTAGCATGTGTCCCTATGACAATACTAAATGTGTAATAAATGCATATTTTTTAAGGAAAACATTTTGTTTTTTAAATGACCTCAAACATATTATTTTGCATTTGTATTATTGTATTCATGATATTTACCTTGTTTTCCATCAATTTTAATTTGGTTTTCTGATGTTTTAAAAGGTACCAATGGCTTCAATTAGGGTTTAGGGCTCAAACTAGGGTTCAGCTAGGGCTAAAGTTAGGGTTAGGGTTAGGAAAACGGTAAGTCTGAGGGTTGAGGCAAGTTTACGGTTGTGTTCAGCAGCTTGAAGAAAGGTTAGGACATGGGTTTGTTAATGATTTTGAATGAATCAAAAAATTTCTGTAGTAGCATGTGTCCCTATGACAATACTAAATGTGTAATAAATGCATATTTTTTAAGGAAAACATTTTTGTTTTTAAATGACCTCAAACATATTATTTTGCATTTGTATGATTGTTTTCCATCAATTTTAATTTGGTTTTCTGATGTTTTCAAAGATACCAATGGCTTCAATTAGGGTTTAGGGCTCAAACTAGGGTTCAGCTAGGGCTAGGTTAGGGTTAGGGAAACGGTAAGTCTGAGGGTTGAGGCAAGTTTACGGTTGTGTTCAGCAGCTTGAAGAAAGGTTAGGACATGAGTTTGTTAATGATTTTGAATGAATCCAAAAATTTCTGTAGTAGCATGTGTACCTATGACCATACTAAATGTCTAATAAATGTATATTTTTTAAGGAAAACATTTTTGTTTTTTAAATGACCTCAAACATATTATTTTGCATTTGTATGATTGTTTTCCATCAATTTTAATTTGGTTTTCTGATGTTTTCAAAGATACCAATGGCTTCAATTAGGGTTTAGGGCTCAAACTAGGGTTCAGCTAGGGCTAGGTTAGGGTTAGGGTTAGGAAAACGGTAAGTCTGAGGGTTGAGGCAAGTTTACGGTTGTGTTCAGCAGCTTGAAGAAAGGTTAGGACATGGGTTTGTTAATGATTTTGAATGAATCAAAAAATTTCTGTAGTAGCATGTGTACCTATGACAATACAAAATGTGTAATAAATGCATATATCTTAAGGAAAACATTTTTGTTTTTTAAATGACCTCAAACATATTATTTTGCATTTGTATGATTGTTTTCCATCAATTTTAATTTGGTTTTCTGATGTTTTCAAAGGTACCAATGGCTTCAATTAGGGTTTAGGGCTCAAACTAGGGTTCCGCAAGGGCTAGGGTTAGGGTTAGGGTTAGGAAAACGGTAAGTCTGAGGGTTGAGGCAAGTTTACGGTTGTGTTCAGCAGCTTGAAGAAAGGTTAGGACATGAGTTTGTTAATGATTTTGAATGAATCAAAAAATTTCTGTAGTAGCATGTGTACCTATGACCATACTAAATGTGTAATAAATGCATATATTTTAAGGAAAACATTTTTGTTTTTTAAATGACCTCAAACATATTTTTTTTCATTTATATGATTGTTTTCCATCAATTTTAATTTGGTTTTCTGATGTTTTCAAAGATACCAATGGCTTCAATTAGGGTTTAGGGCTCAAACTAGGGTTCAGCTAGGGCTAGGGTTAGGGTTAGGGTTATTAAAACGGTAAGTCTGAGGGTTGAGGCAAGTTTACGGTTGTGTTCAGCAGCTTGAAGAAAGGCTAGGACATGGGTTTGTTAATGATTTTGAATGAATCAAAAAAATTCTGTAGTAGCATGTGTACCTATGACCATACTAAATGTGTAATAAATGCATATTTTTTAAGGAAAACATTTTTGTTTTTTAAATGACCTCAAACATATTATTTTTCATTTGTATGATTGTTTTCCATCAATTTTAATTTGGTTTTCTGATGTTTTCAAAGGTACCAATGGCTTCAATTAGGGTTTAGGGCTCAAACTAGCGTTCAGCTAGGGCTAGGGTTAGGGTTAGGGTTAGGAAAACGGTAAGTCTGAGGCTTGAGGCAAGTTTACGGTTGTGTTCAGCAGCTTGAAGAAAGGTTAGGACATGGGTTTGTTAATGATTTTGAATGAATCAAAAAATTTCTGTAGTAGCATGTGTACCTATGACCATACAAAATGTGTAATAAATGCATATTTTTTAAGGAAAACATTTTTGTTTTTCAAATGACCTCAAACATATTATTTTGCATTTGTATTATTATATTCATGATATTTACCTTGTTTTCCATCAATTTTAATTTGGTTTTCTGATGTTTTCAAAGGTACCAATGGCTTCAATTAGGGTTTAGGGCTCAAACTAGGGTTCCCCTAGGGCTAGGGTTAGGGTTAGGGTTAGGAAAACAGTAAGTCTGAGGGTTGAGGCAAGTTTACGGTTGTGTTCAGCAGCTTGAAGAAAGGTTAGGACATGGGTTTGTTAATGATTTTGAATGAATCAAAAAATTTCTGTAGTAGCATGTGTACCTATGACCATACAAAATGTGTAATAAATGCATATTTTTTAAGGAAAACATTTTTGTTTTTCAAATGACCTCAAACATATTATTTTGCATTTGTATTATTATATTCATGATATTTACCTTGTTTTCCATCAATTTTAATTTGGTTTTCTGATGTTTTCAAAGGTACCAATGGCTTCAATTAGGGTTTAGGGCTCAAACTAGGGTTCCCCTAGGGCTAGGGTTAGGGTTAGGGTTAGGAAAACAGTAAGTCTGAGGGTTGAGGCAAGTTTACGGTTGTGTTCAGCAGCTTGAAGAAAGGTTAGGACATGGGTTTGTTAATGATTTTGAATGAATCAAAAAATTTCTGTAGTAGCATGTGTACCTATGACCATACTAAATGTGTAATAAATGCATATATTTTAAGGAAAACATTTTTGTTTTTTAAATGACCTCAAACATATTATTTTTCATTTATATGATTGTTTTCCATCAATTTTAATTTGGTTTTCTGATGTTTTCAATGATACCAATGGCTTCAATTAGGGTTTAGGGCTCAAACTAGGGTTCAGCTAGGGCTAGGGTTAGGGTTAGGGTTAGGAAAACGGTAAGTCTGAGGGTTGAGGCAAGTTTACGGTTGTGTTCAGCAGCTTGAAGAAAGGTTAGGACATGGGTTTGTTAATGATTTTGAATGAATCAAAAAATTTCTGTAGTAGCATGTGTACCTATGACCATACAAAATGTCTAATAAATGCATATTTTTTAAGGAAAACATTTTTGTTTTTCAAATGACCTCAAACATATTATTTTGCATTTGTATTATTATATTCATGATATTTACCTTGTTTTCCATCAATTTTAATTTGGTTTTCTGATGTTTTCAAAGGTACCAATGGCTTCAATTAGGGTTTAGGGCTCAAACTAGGGTTCCCCTAGGGCTAGGGTTAGGGTTAGGGTTAGGAAAACGGTAAGTCTGAGGGTTGAGGCAAGTTTACGGTTGTGTTCAGCAGCTTGAAGAAAGGTTAGGACATGGGTTTGTTAATGATTTTGAATGAATCAAAAAATTTCTGTAGTAGCATGTGTACCTATGACCATACAAAATGTGTAATAAATGCATATTTTTTAAGGAAAACATTTTTGTTTTTTAAATGACCTCAAACATATTATTTTGCATTTGTATTATTGTATTCATGATATTTACCTTGTTTTCCATCAATTTTAATTTGGTTTTCTGATGTTTTAAAAGGTACCAATGGCTTCAATTAGGGTTTAGGGCTCAAACTAGGGTTCAGCTAGGGCTAAAGTTAGGGTTAGGGTTAGGAAAACGGTAAGTCTGAGGGTTGAGGCAAGTTTACGGTTGTGTTCAGCAGCTTGAAGAAAGGTTAGGACATGCGTTTGTTAATGATTTTGAATGAATCAAAAAATTTCTGTAGTAGCATGTGTCCCTATGACAATACTAAATGTGTAATAAATGCATATTTTTTAAGGAAAACATTTTTGTTTTTTAAATGACCTCAAACATATTATTTTGCATTTGTATTATTGTATTCATGATATTTACCTTGTTTTCCATCAATTTTAATTTGGTTTTCTGATGTTTTAAAATGTACCAATGGCTTCAATTAGGGTTTAGGGCTCAAACTAGGGTTCAGCTAGGGCTAAAGTTAGGGTTAGGGTTAGGAAAACGGTAAGTCTGAGGGTTGAGGCAAGTTTACGGTTGTGTTCAGCAGCTTGAAGAAAGGTTAGGACATGGGTTTGTTAATGATTTTGAATGAATCAAAAAATTTCTGTAGTAGCATGTGTCCCTATGACAATACTAAATGTGTAATAAATGCATATTTTTTAAGGAAAACATTTTTGTTTTTTAAATGACCTCAAACATATTATTTTGCATTTGTATGATTGTTTTCCATCAATTTTAATTTGGTTTTCTGATGTTTTCAAAGATACCAATGGCTTCAATTAGGGTTTAGGGCTCAAACTAGGGTTCAGCTAGGGCTAGGTTAGGGTTAGGGTTAGGAAAACGATAAGTCTGAGGGTTGAGGCAAGTTTACGGTTGTGTTCAGCAGCTTGAAGAAAGGTTAGGACATGGGTTTGTTAATGATTTTGAATGAATCAAAAAATTTCTGTAGTAGCATGTGTACCTATGACAATACAAAATGTGTAATAAATGCATATATCTTAAGGAAAACATTTTTGTTTTTTAAATGACCTCAAACATATTATTTTGCATTTGTATGATTGTTTTCCATCAATTTTAATTTGGTTTTCTTATGTTTTCAAAGGTACCAATGGCTTCAATTAGGGTTTAGGGCTCAAACTAGGGTTCAGCTAGGGCTAGGGTTAGGGTTAGGGTTAGGAAAACGGTAAGTCTGAGGGTTGAGGCAAGTTTACGGTTGTGTTCAGCAGCTTGAAGAAAGGTTAGGACATGAGTTTGTTAATGATTTTGAATGAATCGAAAAATTTCTGTAGTAGCATGTGTACCTATGACCATACAAAATGTGTAATAAATGCATATATTTTAAGGAAAACATTTTTGTTTTTTAAATGACCTCAAACATATTATTTTTCATTTGTATGATTGTTTTCCATCAATTTTAATTTGGTTTTCTGATGTTTTCAAAGATACCAATGGCTTCAATTAGGGTTTAGGGCTCAAACTAGGGTTCAGCTAGGGCTAGGGTTAGGGTTAGGGTTAGGAAAACGGTAAGTCTGAGGGTTGAGGCAAGTTTACGGTTGTGTTCAGCAGCTTGAAGAAAGGCTAGGACATGGGTTTGTTAATGATTTTGAATGAATCAAAAAAATTCTGTAGTAGCATGTGTACCTATGACCATACTAAATGTGTAATAAATGCATATTTTTTAAGGAAAACATTTTGGTTTTTCAAATGACCTCAAACATATTATTTTTCATTTGTATTATTGTATTCATGATATTTACCTTGTTTTCCATCAATTTTAATTTGGTTTTCTGATGTTTTCAAAGGTACCAATGGCTACAATTAGGGTTTAGGGCT
This sequence comes from Anguilla anguilla, assembly GCF_013347855.1. Lineage (NCBI taxonomy): Eukaryota > Metazoa > Chordata > Actinopteri > Anguilliformes > Anguillidae > Anguilla > Anguilla anguilla. The sequence continues at coordinate 61,517,768 of NC_049204.1, forward strand.
CAAACTAGGGTTCCGCTAGGGCTAGGGTTAGGGTTAGGGTTAGGAAAACGGTAAGTCTGAGGATTGAGGCAAGTTTACGGTTGTGTTCAGCAGCTTGAAGAAAGGTTAGGACATGGGTTTGTTAATGATTTTGAATGAATCAAAAAATTTCTGTAGTAGCATGTGTACCTATGACCATACTAAATGTGTAATAAATGCATATTTTTTAAGGAAAACATTTTTGTTTTTTAAATGACCTCAAACATATTATTTTTCATTTGTATGATTGTTTTCCATCAATTTTAATTTGGTTTTCTGATGTTTTCAAAGATACCAATGGCTTCAATTAGGGTTTAGGGCTCTAACTAATGTTCAGCTAGGGCTAGGTTAGGGTTAGGGTTAGGAAAACGGTAAGTCTGAGGGTTGAGGCAAGTTTACGGTTGTGTTCAGCAGCTTGAAGAAAGGTTAGGACATGGGTTTGTTAATGATTTTGAATGAATCAAAAAATTTCTGTAGTAGCATGTGTACCTATGACAATACAAAATGTGTAATAAATGCATATATCTTAAGGAAAACATTTTTGTTTTTTAAATGACCTCAAACATATTATTTTGCATTTGTATGATTGTTTTCCATCAATTTTAATTTGGTTTTCTGATGTTTTCAAAGATACCAATGGCTTCAATTAGGGTTTAGGGCTCAAACTAGGGTTCAGCTAGGGCTAGGGTTAGGGTTAGGGTTAGGAAAACGGTAAGTCTGAGGGTTGAGGCAAGTTTACGGTTGTGTTCAGCAGCTTGAAGAAAGGCTAGGACATGGGTTTGTTAATGATTTTGAATGAATCAAAAAAATTCTGTAGTAGCATGTGTACCTATGACCATACTAAATGTGTAATAAATGCATATTTTTTAAGGAAAACATTTTTGTTTTTCAAATGACCTCAAACATATTATTTTGCATTTGTATTATTATATTCATGATATTTACCTTGTTTTCCATCAATTTTAATTTGGTTTTCTGATGTTTTCAAAGGTACCAATGGCTTCAATTAGGGTTTAGGGCTCAAACTAGGGTTCCGCTAGAGCTAGGGTTAGGGTTAGGGTTAGGAAAACGGTAAGTCTGAGGGTTGAGGCAAGTTTACGGTTGTGTTCAGCAGCTTGAAGAAAGGTTAGGACATGGGTTTGTTAATGATTTTGAATGAATCAAAAAATTTCTGTAGTAGCATGTGTACCTATGACCATACAAAATGTTTAATAAATGCATATATCTTAAGGAACACATTTTTGTTTTTTAAATGACCGCTATACAATTATGTAACATGTTCAAAGTAACTTCTGTGAAACAAAGTCCTTCGCTGTACCAAAACACACCTGGTTTAAAAAAATAAAAATAAAAGAAGAAAATCTTTTCACTCTATGTTACACTTTATTTTTAACTGGTCGTAAAGCAGATGCTGCACCTGCAAGCAAAGCACAAGGTAAATGCAGGTCTGTATTACAGACAAAAAAAAAAATAGCCTGATTTCCCTGATTTAAATCCCTGATTTCCTGATTTAATCAACGTTGAAGCGACAGACAGAACAATGGGTCAGGGTAATCATGGCTTTGTTTAAAAAAAAAAAAAAATCTGAAAAAAGAGGGTTATGTGTTAATATTCGGAGCAGAATAGACTTTAAAGCTACCATCTCCCCCCCCCCCCCCCCCCCCCCACCATCCGCCCCCACTCCCCTTCAGAAATCACAGGCTGTGGCTGCAGAGGCCTCTTCACACCCCTCGCAAGCCAATCTCATGCAAAAAAGAAAAACAGAAGTTCATAAAAGTTCATACGTATGGAAACCGTTCAGCCGTAATAATAATTTAAAAAAAAGAAGTAAAGGATTGCAATCAAGTACAAATGACTCTGTTAAAAATAGAGCAGGATCTGAAATGACAGTAGTGGCCTTTTTGCTTGTTCTGACATTCTGATGTTCAGCCATTACTTTAAGTCTCTGAACTTAGCAGCATTTTAACTATTGGCGGTTTTTGTAAAAAAAATAAAAAGAAATAAAAAGAAAGAAAAATAAAAAAACGTTTAAAGATGGAAATTTCATGAGCGTTCCAGTGTCTGCCTAGAATTTATTTCATTTCATTCCTCTGTCAGGAACACTTTTACATTCCTCTCTCTCTCTCTCTCTCTCTCTTGCTCATAAAAGCGTTTCATAAACAGAGGAGTCGCACAACAGTGAATTTTATCATTCTCCCTGCTGCTGAATGCATACCCGGGAGCAGCAACAAATCTCTTCATACGGGCCCGCATAAACCCTCTGAAGCCTGGTTATTTTACAAAGCAAATGTAAAAAAAATAAGCAACTGTCCCAATGTGCCTGCTGTTGAGTCAATTATGTCAGCAAAATGAACATTTCAAGCTGTGATACACTGCCATGGCTGTTATGACAGGTGTAATGCCACGCTTATGACTATGTATTTGGAAACCTGTGCGGCACATAGTTTAAGCAAAGTGTTTAACAGTAGAATTGGCAAAAGCATTTCATGTCCTTAATATGAACAGAAATTTCATCTTAAACTGATAAAATCCATTAATATGGATACAAATATTGCTATCAGATAAGACATACACATTTAGTAACCATATAAAGCGTTTATTTCCCAGGTGAATCCTGTTCCCTGGTGATGCTCAAAGAGGGCAGAATAAGAATAAGGAGAAAGCTGAGCTGGTAGAAGTTCTTATCCAGAGCAACTTACGCAACTTTAAAAATACTTTTTTTCTTACCTAGCATTTGCATTGCATCCATTTATAATGCTGGATATATACTGAAGCAATGCAGGTTAACTACCTTGCTCAAGGTTACAACGGCAGTGTCCTACCGGGACAAGACCGGTTCCCTAGCCGTTATACTACACTCAGCTCTGCCCTAATGAGAAGCAGAGAAAGTTTAATACCACAGCTAGCCAGGTCCTGAACACCCCAGGGTGTGCTTCTGCAGCTAGCCCAGGCACTGCACCCTGGACGGGTTTCCCATGCAAATCTATGAGCTACACGCTGAATTTATGCATCTCCAGATCATTAGCTAGCCTGTAGTTTCTGGTTAGTGCAAAATCTTCTGGGAAAAATAAAAAAAAGCGGGAGACAGTCTTATTTATTTATTTATTTTTTTGGGTGACTCCCTCATGTTTAATGTGTTGAGTAATTGATAGATTTGTTACTGTGAGCCATAAGGGGATGTGTGTGTGTGTGTGCGTGTATGTGTGTGTTTGTATACATGTGTGTGTGTGTGTGTGTTTGGAATTCAGAGAGGCTGGCCACTGCTCAGTCGATTTATTTTTTTTTTGTCTTCTTTTGTCAAGTGCCTGGGATTTTAAGCAATGTGACCTTTTTAATATGCCCACCACCCCCCCACCCCCCCCCCCCCCCCCCCCCCCCCCCCCCCCCCACCCCCCCCCACCCTCCCACCCCCCCCCACCCCCCCCCACCCCCCCACCCCCACCTCACCCAATAAGGCCATACGCACCAATAATTTCCTGACAGCTGTGATTGACAGCTGGGTACAGTGTGCTTTGCGATCCCCGAGGCGAGGTTTCGGTGAGATGCATTCAGGCTCTCTGCATATCCGTTCGGCAACCAGGAAACTTTATTTAACAGATACCCTTTCTCCGAGACTCGGTAGCGCATTAAATAAGACGAACGAGCTACGGAGAAATAATAAGCACTGAGCTGATTGAAATGACAGCGAATGGTCACCGCTATGCTAGAAAATTATTTCCTCCTAGAGGGAGATCTAAGCTGAAACGCCAGCCCTTATCTGCATTAATCTGTTATGCAGAGATAAAGAAATGATGATTGAAATGAAGTGTGGGATAATAATTTAAATGCTGGATAACGATCGTATTGATAAGACAGTGGAATCTAGTTTGTCCCTCTGTGGAGCCACAGAAGCCCATTTTAATAGCAGCTTACAAGCAGCCACAGCAGCACCAGCCACGGAGTAACTCTGGCTTAAAATCCACAGTGATACTAAGAGCAGCAATAGCCTGATTGTGCTGTGCGTGTATTTAACAGACACATTAATCCAAAGGCTGCTCAAAAAGCTTACACCTCCCTACCATGACATCCGTTTATACACATAGATGCAATTAGATGCTCGCTAAAGTGTTTCAGGACAGGCATCTTGCTCAAAGGCAGGGGCACAGCTTGGAATCAAACCCGCAGCCTCTGAGCCACAGGCCGACTTCCATCTCAGCCGCCATAGCGCTCTGCCGCCATATGTTCCCGCCGGGTTCTGAAAGCCTGGTGCTGGGGCTGTCAGACTCCTCCCCCTGGGGGGGGGGGGGGGGGGGGGGGGGGGGGGGCGGTGCAGCGGGAATGGCGCCCTCCGTAACCCGTCAGTTATCCCCGGAGTGACGCGGCGGCGCGGCTATTGAATTAGCCGCACGCGCGTTTCGCTCACCTGCGCGTTTTTTCCGCTCTGCGAGTCTCTGCACGTACCGCACGTCCCCGGGAGGCTGCCTCAGGTACAGCCCCGTGAGGAGCAGCAATCTGCAGAAAAAAAAAATACAACAAAGCAAACGATTAGACTACCTAAGAGTAACGAGGAGAAAATAAAGAGAAGGTTTCTAGATCCTTTACAACCCATTCATAATGCGTTTCACAGGCTCCCCTATAGGAGGCGCTATAGATTACCCGAAACCTCAAAAAACACATTTATGAAGTCTGTCATTCCACATGCTATTGCTTTGGTGAGTCCTTAATGTTGTGATTTAGCACTCTAATGTACTGGTCAGGTAGCTGAGGCTCTGTTGTGCCCTATAGTCTATGTACTGGGTTGTTTGTGGCCTGTGCTGTCTGAGCCTATATTGTGTGTATGAATCAATCAATAAAGTATCTATCTATCTATTTATCTATCTATCTATCTATCTATCTATCTATCTATCTATCTGTCTGTCTGTCTGTCTGTCTGTCTGTCTGTTTATCTATCTATCTATCTATCTATCTATCTATCTATCTATCTATCTATCTATCTATCTTTCTGTCTGTCTGTCTGTATGTCTGTCTGTCTGTCTGTCTGTCTGTCTGTTTATCTATCTATCTATCTATCTATCTATCTATCTTTCTGTCTGTCTGTCTGTCTGTATGTCTGTCTATCTATCTGTCTGTCTGTCTGTTTATCTATCTATCTATCTATCTATCTATCTATCTATCTATCTATCTATCTATCTATCTATCTATCTATCTATCTATCTATCTATCTATCTGTCTATCTGTCTGTCTGTCTGTCTGCAGTCAACATTTTTCTGGATAAAAAAGAACAGGAGGTCCTTGTGCTTAGATCTCCATACATACTCTACAGGTGCGGCACAACCCCACCTGGCAGCAGTCATGTTTGAGCAGTTAAAGGGTTAAATACGGTGCGAAAGACACATCAAGGGGTCGCAGGCTGAAAGCTGGTGTCGCCGTCAGTTTGCACAAAGGGAACTGATACACGCGGGCAAAAGGCATGACACGTCCAACGTTTAATCGACAAAATGCAGACCTGAGATAAGACTGTCAATCAAACGGGGTTCCGGTTGGCTGAATGAGAGAGAGAGAGGGAGAGAGAGAGGGAGAGAGAGAGATTTAGAAACCCCTTTTATTGGGACATTGATCAAACACAGAATTTACTGTACTTCAGAATAAAAATAATAGACAAGCGATATACAGAGAGAGAAAAAAATATATAACCACAGGCAGAAAAGAGAGAATAGATACAGAGAGAGAGAGAGAGAGAGAGAGAGATCTGAGAATTCAGGTGCTTAGCAGAAGATGAGATGCGATTTAAAGCATTGAAGACATGCATTTTAACGAATCTCAGCAGTTGTTGTTCCAAATGCTGTTAGATGCAAAAATACATTACATTACATTTAGATTTATTTGGCAGACGCTTTTATCCGAAGCAACGTACAATAAGTGCATACCGAAGGTCATTGGAGCAACTACAAAAGCTACACTACAAAACTAAGCTCACCAGGGCGTTCTTGATTCATAACAATGTGATCTTGACACACTAAATGTTTTTCTGTTATATGTCTGTTATATGTATTTCAGATTTTTCAGCCCGATGATGGCCTGAAAAAAAATGGTGGGACTGTGAATAAAAAGTGCAGAAATTCTTACATGGATCCAGTATCTATACTCTTAAATTAAAGCTGACAGTCCGCACTTTAACCTCATATTCATTGTTCCATTTGAATCCCAGTGTGCTTCAGTCCAGCGCCAAAACAGCAATAACAAAAAAATTGTGTTACTGTCCAAAATGCTTACAGACTGCACTTGTCATTGATACCGATGCTGTATCCCCTGTGATGAGCTGTTCGATAGAAAATTCACTGCCTCTCACCTCTTTGAGAAGGAGTTCAGAGAGTTAATTATGAAACTGGCACTCGAGCTCAATTTCAATTAAAACATTGCAGGATCTTTCAAGGCTGAAAACATCATTTAAGTTAGCTTGTGTCTTTACCACCAGATTAAAGCATCTGAACAAACAATGGCTGAATTGATGACTAAATATATGGAGTATCGGGTGCCGCAAAACAAATTAGGTGTGCTTCATTTGCCAAGGCTTCCCGCCAAGAATCCATGGCTCTAAATGGAACAATTCGTCTGTTGAGTGCTCCCTTTGTTACTTACAACAGAAAACCGACGATGTTGCTGAAATTAATGGCAAAAGTCGCATCGCAGTTCCTTTTCTGAAAGTCGTTTCGGCGTCGTAAACAAGCACTGCACGCCTACCCTGTTACTTCCTGGCACCAAGCTATGAAAGTTAAAAAGGCTTTGGTACTTTTTTTTTTTTTGCCTCGCTGTCCTTGAAGTAGTTTTAACATCTCACGCCCCCTGCCCCGTTCAGTCACGTTGGACAGAGTGGAGCTACTCATCGTGAGCACAAAGAAAGCTGCTCTGCTTTCTCTCCACACAGCGGCCCGCGTTTCCACGGTGAAAATGCTCCTTAAACATTATTACATTGAATTATTCATGTTTACGAGCTCGATACAATCCGCTCAATCTAGTTCTGTTTCAAAAGCCCTGGAGCAGGCTTTTGGACCACAGGCCATAACCCAGCAGCTAGGACATCGATATGTTTATTCTCAGCTCGGTGTCAGTCAATGTGCAGTTCAGCATTCTGATTATGGCTGTGTGGTGCATCGATGACTTTTACTGCCAGTTTGCCAGATAAAAAAACAACAAAACATCAGACTTATTGGGATTTAACTATGTGTGTATGTGTGTGTGTTTGTATGATTGTGTGTGTGTGTGTGTGTTTGTGCATGCATACGGGCATGTGTGTCCATGTGTGTGCGGTGTGTGTGTGTGTGAGTGTTTATGTGTGTGTGTGTGTACATGTGTATGTGTGTGCAGGCATGTGTTTGTATGTGTGTGTGTGTGCATGCGTGTGTGTATGCTTGTGTTTGTATGTGTGTGTGTGTGTGTGCATGCGTGTGTGCATGCCTGTGTTTGTATATGTGTGTGTGTGTGTACATGTGTATGTGTGTGCAGGCATGTGTTTGTATGTGTGTGTGTGTGTGTGTGCATGCATGTGTGCATGGCTGTGTTTGTATATGTGTGTCTGTGTGTGTGTGTGTGAGCGCGCATGCATGTGTGCATGCCTGTGTATGTACACGTGTGTGTGTGTGTGAGCGCGCATGCGTGTGTGTAATTGCATGAGCTCTGGGACTCATTTAACACTGGAGAGAAAGTTAAGAATTGGGTCTCAGAGGATTGGCTCCCAGGGCTGCACCACTCAGTCACCAGCATTACTCAGCTCAGTAGTAATTATGTTCATGCAAATTTCTGTTTTCAGGCCAGACTTAGCTCTTTTTGTGTGGATGTCTTTGACCACAGACACAGACACAGAAATATATGGGAAAGTTCTGGATCATCATTTCATTTAAAATATTTACCTCATCAGTTTAAAATATTCAAATAAATACATAATAATAATAATAATAATAATAATAATAATAATAATAATAATAATAAAATCTTGCATTTATATAGAACTTTTCTCACACTCGGAGTGCTTTACTGTAATAAGGTAGAAATTCTCTGCCACCAGCGCCAGTGTCTAGCACCCGCCTGGGTGTTGCATGGCAGCCATTTTGCACTAGTTCGCTCACCACACATCCGCTGAGGTGGAGAGGGAGGGAAGGTTTTTTTTTTTTTTTTAGCCAATTAAACTGGGGGATAATGATGTGATTTTCTCAGACAGTGAGAAAAGCCTGCATGGCGTTTTCGCAGACAAACAGGTGCTCCCGTCCCTGTGGATGCGTGAAATTATGTCCTTTGCTTGACGTACATTTTAAAGACACGGATGCTGTTTATCTTGGATCTGAATTTTTTCCGCGGGCTGACGAGACCGTCTTAATGGGTCCGGCGATCCAGGCGACGAAAAAAAGGAAAAAAAAAATGTTTATTGAAAGCCAAAATGTCAGGCTGCAAAGCACACGCATCACAGGAACTTGCAAGATGATCGTATAAACTGCAACATCCACTTATAGAGAGAACATCTCTCTCTCTCTCACTGTGAAAGAGAAAATTTGAATTTACATCACCCTGGATTCCAATGAGGGGAGATGGGGGGTGGAGGGTGGTGTCACATTATTGCATCTCCATAGCAACAACCTCTATGGTGCAAACTGCCACATCAAATCCTAAACATTTTGGCATCCGGCCTACCCCCTCCCCCTCCCACTGCCGCGCCCTCCTCTCCTTTACCCCTCCCGCCCAAGGTACAGATGGCGCTCCGGCCAACCCCGCTAACAGGTACCAGCGGATACGCTCTCCCCCCCCCCCCCCCCCCCCCCCCCCAGTTTATTCCCGCACACAAACAGGAAGTGTGACGCGGGCTGAAGAGGCATTCTGGGAGTTTCCCTACTCTTGATGCCGAGGTCTCGCGCAGCCAGCAGGGAGGTGTCGCCACGGCGATTATAGCGGTGAGAGAAACGTCCCCGCTGAGAGAATTTCCGGAATGTTCCTGTTACTAGGTAAAATACAGCAACAAGAGCAGCTAGCTCGGGGCTAATCGCTGCTCTTTTCTTTAATTTCCTTCCTTGTTAAGCTTGGCCCTCTACTCAAAGCTTTTTTTGTTTCTCGGAAATTGAACATAATGCGGTCCTTCAACTTTGATGGTAGAGTTGTGTGTATGTGTGTGTGTGCGCGTGTGTGTGTGTGTGTGTGTGCGTGCATTCGTGCGTGTGTATGCATGTGTGGGAGTATGAATATGTTAACTTCATCAAATCAAGCTGCTGTAATCAATTATGCTTTGTTTGCACAAAACACTTAATTGTTGCAAAGAGAATACTGAAAGAGATACAAGCCAACGTTTTTCAGGCAAAAAGCCTAGACAGAACTCCAGACAGCAAAATACACAATAGAGCCCGGATTTGAACCTGCAGTCAACAGAACTTATAAGCAATGAGTACAGTTGCCTTCCCGAATCACACACCCACCCTAAATACAAACTCTCCTCACAGCCCCACCCTAAACACCAACCCCACCCTAACCTGAACCCCAGCCTTACTGTAAATCATACCCCTGACCTAAACTCCACCCTCACCAAAAAACAACACCCCTAACCTTCACCCCACCCCCACCAGAAACCCCACCCCTAACCCAAAACTCCACCCCCACAATAAATCCCACCCATAATCTAAACCCCACCCACATAATTTCCTTCCCCTTCCGCTCGATTCCCACAGGCCAGGAGACACTGGAAATCGGGAGACCGGCCAGGCCACGTCTCGCAGCGCCCCGCGGCTCGCCCGTCCCGTTCAGAGACGGGTATCGACGGGTGCGCTTGCTCCCTCGCTCCGCGCCTCCCCCCCGCCCCAGGAATACCGATAAACAGCAGCCCGGGCGACGAGGCCGCTCGATGGCCCTGGCACAGCCGCGAGATTCCTCTAAATGGGCAGCAATTGTGTTCCACAGGAAGTCCCGAAGCCAGGCAGTCAAGCGGGCCGCCAGCCCCTCGTTATCATTTGTTTCAAGTGAGGGCCAAAACCCTGAGAACTTTAGCAATGAAAATTACTTTTAGCTGCAGTAATGTCTTTAGATAATGAACTGATTGCTTTGACATTTGTGTTTTTTTTTATTTTTTAGTTTTCATTGGCAA